>NC_056726.1:127199615-127369615 GCF_019279795.1 Protopterus annectens | reverse complement strand
GCTACCACATGCCAGTGAGAACATATATTTTCCCCTCACCCCTGAGGTGAGGGCCAGCAATATGCAACACTTCTACCATGTAGCACACTACTCTGAGGTACTGGGTGCCATAGAGTGCACTAATGTACACATCAAGGCACCACCCAGTGAGGAGGGTAGAATCTACGTCAACTGCAAGAGGTACCACTCCATCAACTGCCAGGTCATGTGCAATGCCCAAGGCATTATCATATATATATATATATATATATATATATATATATATATATATATATATATATATATATAAATATATATATATGTAAAATGTAAAAAGCATCAGATTTGCGTTATGATTAACTAAGTGTACAAGCATATGCATTTGCCTCTTTACCTGTTTGCTGTTTGTTCATAGTTAAGCAGTGCACAAATGCAAGCCACATTGCTAACATCTGAGACTTATTATTAATATGTAATATATACTTGCTACTATAGCACAATCCTACCTGTACTCCAAGCAAGGATTTCCCAATGACTAAGAGCAATAATTGAATGTATCTGCTTTCAGTTGTTGGTAGTCTGACATAAATTTTATTTGTTTTTCCCTGTTTCTGCAATGCTGCACTAAGAGCAAACTAGATAAGCCTTCTCAAAAATGTTTTCTAGACACAGTGCATCATGCAAATGTGAAATTAAAACAAGACAAAGAGGATAAATATTAAATGTATGGGACACAGAAGCAAAGTCTGTAAAAGCACACTACCAATTCATAGTAAACATCCAAAATGTCTACTTATGTCTTGATTTGAACCCTCACACCAATACAGCTTCAGCAAACAGGACGGCTGCCTTAGTCCTCTTTGTCACAGAAGCAGCTTTCCAGCACAGAACTGGGGTCATTCATTGCACAACCAACTACATAAGAGTATACACTGCTATTAAACCATGGACTGTATATTGTACAGATAATACTCTGTCTTATATTTGACTTCCTGTTACACTCGGTGTCCCCCAAGGCTCCATACTTTACCCCCTACTTTTTTCCATTTTCACCAATAACCTGCATACTGCCACAATGCATGCTATGCTCATACAGTGTACAGATGCCTCCACCCTTATTTGCTCTGCCCCATCTATACCATCTATACCAGAACTCCAAAAGATCACATAGGAATCATTCTCATCTGTCGAAAGCTGGCTATCCAATGCTCAACTGCTTCTCAATCCCAGCAAAACTAAACTCCTCATCTTCCAACCCACCAAACCTACCCAAACACCCCACTTTAATATTATAGCCAAAGACAATGCAGTCATCTCCCCAGTAGATCACACCAAACTGCTTGGTGTGGAGATTGATAACAATCTCAGATTTGACACCCACATATTCTTACCATAAAAAAGTACATAGAAAGCTAGGCACACTGTATAGAAACAAACATTACCTCACCAAGACAGCCAGAATTTCTGCTGCAAATTCCCAACTAATATCCACATTACTTTATGCCTCTCCCATACAGACAGACCTAAACAAGCTTGAAGCTTGCTACAATAAAATTGCAAAAATTTGTCACTGGAGCAACTTATCGCTGCCAACACTGCATCTCCCTTAGGGAACTTGACTGGCTTGAACTCACCCAACTTCTTCACAAACTATTAAACCATCCTCTTAAAACCCTTTCCTTCAAAACCTCCTACAACCCTACAGCTTCACTAGGCCTCTATGTTCCAGCAGCAAAAATTTACTTCTTATCACCAAAGCCAAAAACTCAACAGGTGATGCCCTATTCTCATGCACCATATCCAGACTATGGAACAACCCCCCCCCCCTTTATAACCACACTACCTTCTAGCAACCAATTCAAGACTGCACTTAAATCTCACCTAAAAACACACTGGCTATGCCCTTGCTCCAAACCCGGCTAATTTCTCTTTCTCTTTTCCCACACACACGCACAACTATCTCCTGCTCAAATTATTTCCTCAGCATAGTTTACATGACTGAGGTCCTACTTGCCTGGTACAGAAGATAACTGATATTAACAATGCTAATTCCTCCATTGCTGTGTAACTCATACATTGGTTCTTTATATTGTATATTCAATTAATGTAAATAATTTGCTCTGCAAAATTGTATGTTGTGCTTCTTCATTATTGTTATCCTATTACTCTTGTGCTATGCTTTACTGACTGCTATGTGGAGCTTCTCTCCCTGGGCCTCAGCTGAAAAAGGACCTGTGTCCAGTTGGAATTTCCCAGTAAACAAAATAAATAAATAAATAAAACATAGAGCCATTAATAGTCACACAACCTGTCATAATTATGGTTCCAAATATACATCTCTCTGTCTTACGTCAGTGTTTGTTGATAGTTCATCAGTTATCTAACACATGCAATTTGTAAGTACTTATATATAATTGTCCTTAAAATGTGAAAGGATATTAAATGTGGCATAAACACACACATACTGTGGTTTTGGGGGTAGCATAGCTGAGTTACTGTTATGGCAGGCACAAGGGTACACTCCTCTTTTGGAGGATGGGGGAGCAAAGTGCAGGCACTGTTATGACACAAACAAGTCTAAAGTCATAAACTGCAATGTGTAGCCTCACATTCTAACTTCTCTCTTGAATGATTTACCAGTATTCTGCAGAGATATAACTGTGTGAATATTTCATGCCCAAGGCCTACTAATTACAATCTGACACATATAATAAAATAAGTGTCTGTAGTCACATGTTAATGTAATTTCTGTACAAATCCAGTACTATTTATTTGCTTACTGTACAAAGTTAAGAGATACAAGGATATGTCATAATCTTCAGGAATACAGTCTAGGTTCAGGACTTACCTTGTAAATGCAGCAGTTGACACATCTTTAGTTCAAGGCTGACTCTGTCTGATGCAAGCTGTACACAGCCAATACATGGATAGGTAAAGGTTGTGTGAGTTGTCTGTCATCAATTTTAGTATATATATATATATATATATATATATATATATATATATATATATATATATATATATGAGTAGGAGAAAGGTATTAGGTCCCTAGGTGGCCAGTGATTGTGCTATGAGTTGTCTCTGAGCCAAAGGAAGGGTATACTGAGCACATCTACATCTGCCTACAAGGACAACATCTGGTGGTTCCTCCTCAGAGTCCTCCTCTGACTGTGACTGGGGTGACCTTGGCATTGGTGGGGAGGATGTGCAGCCCTTTCCCTTGCTGATCCTCCTGCAGCTGTTTCCGCAGGATCAGCTTGTGTAGCTTAGCACATACTGTGAATATCTGTGTACATGTGTGTGAATTATACTGCAGAGCTCCACCAGATATATCTAGGCACTGGAACCATGACCAGCAACCCAAACACATGCTCTATGATGTTTCTAGTTTGAGTGCGTGCCTCTTTATGGCATTTTTCCATGGGCATGTGTGCACTTCTGATGGGTGTCATCATCCATGGTTCCAAGGACTAGCCAGCATCTCCCAGTAAATGGCCTTGTGGGATGTCCCCCCAGCAACCATATGGTACAGCTGTGATGTGTGCCGGATATGGGAGTCATGATAATTGCCAGGGTTGCCAGCACACGCATTAGAGATATTCCCCTGGGCATTGTATACAACTTGGCAGTTGATGGAGTGGTATCCCTTGTGGTTAATGTAGATTTTACCCTGCTCACCAGGTGGTTCCTTGATGTGTACATGAGTGCAATCTTTGGCATCCACTATTCAGGGTAGTGTGCTACATGGTAGAACTGTTACATATTGCTGACCCTCTCCTCAGCAGAACAGGAAAATATATATGCTCAATGGCATGTATGAGCATAGCATGCAGGAACTGGTGGAGGATCCTGGATGCTGATGCCTGTGACATACCCATCATGTCCCCAGTTGGTATTTGAAAAGTACCTGTAGCTAAAATTCTAAGGGCTACACATACCTTAGTTTCCACTGGGATGGGTTCCCCACATTTGGTTCTGGTTCTGAGTTGAAGTTGGTAGAGCTCAGAGTTCTTGTAATGTGTCCTTGCCCACCCTGTAGTGCTCTACAATCTTCATCTCATGTAGCACGTAGAAAGTTACCCCGGGCCTGAACACTCTTCTCTTTCTCGGCGTAAGCCTATTGTCAGCACCACCAGTAGCATTGGCTTCAGCCTCTAGCACATACAGATATAGAATAGTTGCAGCAGCCCCTAGCATTATCTCAGTTAAAATTTTCAAGTCTGTACTCTAATGGTATTGAAGTATTGAGGGAAGATAAAAATGTTGGCTACATGGATTCTTTATACATTTGTTGAATAGGTCCACCATGTGGGATTGGCTAATTAAGATGCAATTCACCTGATTAGGCTGTAATTAGCATGATTTAACACACCTGCTTGTTTGCTCAGTAGTACACTATGCACACTTTCATGCAGCTCCGCTCATCATCACTTAAATAAGGTAAGTATAAGTAAAATTTTTATTTTTATCTCTGTTTTCCTGATATTGAGCAAACATGGAAAACAAAATGTAAAGAAAAGCTTGTATGTCCTATACTCAAACCCAGGCCATCAAGACTATTGCTCTATACATAAATGTACTGCCACAGGAATAGTTACATGAAAAGTGCACTCAAACTAGCCTTTTGTTGCTCCTTTTCACATGGGCGCACTAAGCTGACACTAATATGCAAAGGCATGGAATGAATTATGGAAATGATCAATAAATGTGACCTTCAGACACTGGACCCAATCCAGTTTTGGCCTTATTTGCATGTATAATCACTGTGCTGACAGCCTGGAATCTACACGGTTAGTAGCCTAAAAAGCAGGGAAACACAAGGCAGGGTATTACTTTGCCTAAATATGTGATACATACTACGTAATGCTTATAGTACATTACAATACTCTGTCCATGCATTTTAAACATTTTAGTAGCCTGCATTATGTATAACTTTATTCTTCATTTGGGGGTGGGGAACCAAAGGTGCATTTATGTCATGGCAGTTAAAGTGACATTTCTTTGGGGGGAGAATTATTTTCTAGCATCCACAGTGTGTACTTAGGCCATAATATTTGTGGTGTTACCTGTTAGGGTCACTTCAGTCAATATTTCAGGACTTTTACTTGCCCTTGTTTCTGTGTAGAATCCTGTACTTGTAAACTTTCCGAGTACACTGCTGACACATACACGGAGTCTACATGGTTTCGCTATAGGTTGTTGGATCACTCAGTCATGTTGATTTGCTTCATTAGCATAAATTTCAGCTACTTATGCTGAAATTTGCATTCCATGAAAATTTCCATATTTGCACATGTGTGCCTCTGATTGCGTGCCACTACACGGAGTTTATCGAATCTAAAACTTACTGTGTCCATGTATGCATTGCGCCATGGCACGCACATGGTAAAATGATCATGTAAGCTTTACTGAATTCCCACCTTGTTTATTATTCTCACTAGCCCTGAGAAGAAAGTGAAGAAGAGAAGAAGAAAAAGTTTTAGAAAAAAAGGTTAACAGGGTGGTGGAAGTTAAGTTTGTTACGAGAGAGAGTATTTATATAGAGAGGGGAGTTGAAGGTAAAGGTAATATATATGTGGCATAATGTGAGTCATGCGGGTTTGTTTAGCTCAGACTCATTTTGTTTCAGTATCATCTGAAAGGACAATTGTTATAATTTAAATATAGTCCTTTAGATTTTGTATGAATGAGAGGGGGTTAGTTTCTGTTCTAATATCAGTAGGGATAGAATTCCACAGTTTGGCTGTGTAGACTGACTATAATGAATCTTCTGTTTGGTTAGATTTATTTCTTGAGATTATTTTTTTTTCTGAATGTAAGGGCCTTGTTGGATGATATAGTTAGATAAGTCCCTGAATACGTGGGTATTTGTGTGGTTAGTGAATGACAGAGTGCATATTTTGAGCTGGGTGAAAATTAAATTGTTTTGTAAATTTAACCATTTTAATTTATTTAAGGCATCAGTGTAACATGTTCAACTATGTAGACTTAGAACCGACTTTTCGATGTTATTGTAATTTTTTTTCCAGTTGCGTTTCTTTTAGATTTATTGTTAAGATTCTTGCCATATAGTGGAGTAGTCAGAAGTAATGATTTACCTGTAGTGTAACAGGTGTATTCAGTTAAATAAAAGGCTAGCGTTACATAGCGCACTTAATTTTCTTTGTGTTTTGAATATGATGTAGTCAATATGGAGAGAAAATGTAAGATTGTGGTCAATAATGACAACTAATTTTTTTGTGTAACCTGTTCAATAGTAGTGTTATTTGGTGATTTGATGGTGATTTTATACAGATGCTGCAATTGATAGATATACTGCTGATTTTTATATGCTTTTGTGACACTCCATTAATGAATAATCTCATCCCTAAACTACCACAAACTGCTGTAATGTAGGGGGCACTTATGTATTATAACATCAATTTATTAGTAATACTTGTGCATCACTGTCTTGTATAAGACAGGAGGCATGATTTGCTTAATGACCAAAAAAGCACAGCACTTTCAGTTTCTGTACTGAAGACAAAATACCCTGATGGTATGCATTAATTACCAGTATTGTCTAAAACAGACGCAATCATACATTGATGGTGTTGCTCTTTAAGATTCAGATTTTTCATCTCTTGTTTAAGATGAGATGCATTTGTTGGGTAGTTTTATTTTATTTTATACTGTTTGAATGAGTATTGCTTTTAGCCTAATACTAAAGTAAATATGTTGTTGCCTGTTAGTTTATGTCTGTATTAATTATGAGTTAGTTGATCCCTCCGGTAAGGCTCTGGATTCTAACTTCCAATGGCTGCATATATCCTCTCAGTTAAATAAATGTTTATATCTCTAGAAACATAAATTTTAGTAGAGAAGAGTAAATAACAAACTGTTCAGCAGTAACTAATCATTGCCTGGATGGCATCATTTTACATTTGTTTCATTTTATTTCCATTTGTTAATAGGATTAAAGCACTGATCAATATGGAAACTTTTCTGGCTCTTTCCAGAAAAGAAAACTGTAGAAACTGAAAAATCATATACAAGAAAGAGAAAAACATGTAGTATAAAAAATGTAAGTCAAGAAAAAAAATCACAAATCAGAAAATCAGAATAATACAAGTGTTGAAGATGAATCAGTGAAGGATTGCAAAATAAAATGGAATAAACTGATATGGTGTAATAGTAAACAAACTAGTGTTAGAGGAAGAATGCATGATATAAAGAGGCAGGTCAGAAGAGTACTTCATGAAAGAGACTGCTATCTAAGGTTTTACATTAAGGAAACATCAACGGCACAAACATTGACAAGCTAATGTTGACTAAAAAGATGATACACTTTCGAAAATCCTGTAAGGAATAACCCTGGTACATGCAAATCTTAAAACATGCTTTTTGCAAGAGGCATGTGGCCTGTACCACCTGCGTGGAGGGCTTCCCCTCCCACACCCCCTGCTAATTAATCATTCCAACTCCAAGATCACAAAATACCTGGGGAAAGGCCATATTCCTCCTGTTGACTCATCTGGTTTGTAGACCAAAGTGTGCTGACAAAACTGAGTTCAACATTAGAAAGTTTCAGTTATTACAAGTGCTCCCATATAGCTAGCTAGCTAGATAGACAGATAGACAAATAGAAAAATTACGTGGCTTGAGGAAGAAGCAGGAAGTGGGGAGGGAGGGGAAGTGGGAGGGTAAAGTCAATATCAGGAGGAAAAATAGGCCAATATAAATTATATATAAGTAAAAGATAAAGAGGAGGCTAGTGCAGTCATGAGTCCTGTAACATTTCGAGTTAGAAAGCACTTATACTTGGATTCTTGGTACAGGTGATTTTTCAGTTTGTGGCAGAATGTTGGGTTGGAGGGGGCTGATCAGAGATTGCTTGGGAGAGATTCTCATATATGAAAAGCTAAGGCTGAGAAGTGGTGGATTGTGTTTTGCAATTTGTTCCTAGGGGTAAAGAGTGGAGGAGTATCTTATGAAAGCATATGTGGCTGTAGGCATTTTTCTTTGACTTTAGTCTTTTGGAAAAGGATGGAAAGGAGTTTAGATGCAGACCTTTATAGATGAGAGATGCAAATAGGAGGATTCTTTGTGCAATTGATATCCGGTTGACCGTCTTTAGTACATAGGCAGTGTTGCTCCATTTCAGAAACTAATGCAAAGAAAATGCATACATTATTAAAATTATTATCTGTAAGGGTTTAAGATTCTTGGTGTCGGCTTTGGCAATGAGTTGGAATCTATATTTGAGATGGGTGTGGACAACTACTTTTCTGATACCTTCTCCAGCTTGAGGGGATACTAAGTGGGAGATGTCCCATGCTCAGAAAAGTAATGAGTTTATTTTAGCCATTGTTTTGCTGGTATGGGTACAGAAATCTAGAATTGAATCCAACCACACTCTGAAGAATTTGAAGAGAAAGGTGGTTTCTATAGGTTCCTAACCCGAATATTGTATTATCCATTGACATGCAGTTGAGTCAAGTTTATATTTTTTCCTAAGTTTAGTTTTTTTTTTTTGGCGTTAAGGATAATTTTGTTTTAGCAAGCCAGGTGGACAACCACTTGAGGTCTCTTTGAAGGTCTTTTGCACGGAATTGATCATATTTTGTGCTCTATAGATGACCATGTCATCTGTACTAAGTATAACATTAAGTTGTGGGAAATCACATACGAAGTTGCTGAAGAACCAAAAATAGTAATGGGAAGGATACCTAACCTTGTGGAACCCTTATGGGAAGTACAGAAGAGAAGAGCAAACGGAATCTATTTTAACTTTAAATTGTCAGCTGCTCAAGAAATCTGTGAACCAGGGGAGGGGGTACTGGCTACTCTCACTGGAAATAAGGGAATTAATGAGAATGTTGTAGTCTATAAGATCCAAGGCTTTAGTCAGGTGAAAGAATGCTACTCCTGTGATTCAGCCTTTGTCTGTGTTTAGGAGGATATCATTGGTTAAGGTGCAGAATGCTTACATGGTGCTGCCGGCCTAGAGAGAAAAATTGCACAGGACACTAAGGATAATCACAAGGCTTTCTTTAGTTATGTTAGAAACCAGGGTGGGAATTCCCAGATATGCTCAGAATTAGTCCAAAATGACAAAAAATACACCAAACCTACAGACATTGCCAACATCCTAGCTGACAGGTTCAGCGCAAACTTCTCCCCCCCCCTCCCCACCAAAAGAGCAAATATCTATCCCAGCAGAGTACTGCCCCCCTGACATCTCAGATGCTCAGGTAAGAGCCGTCCTCTCCAAAGCAAAAAACACAGCATCAGTGGGACCAGACGTTGTCCCAGGCTGTGTCCTACATGAACTCCAAGAAGAGCTAAACCCAAACATAAAACTACTGTTCAATCTCAGCCTTACTACAGGATATGTACCCAAAGAGTGGCGTACAGCAACAGTGGTCCCTCTCCACAAAGTTGGTGCCTCAACGGATCCTGGAATCTATCGCCCCATAAGCCTGACTAGCTTGGTCTGCAAAGCTATGGAAAGGATCATCATGGACCTCATAAATAAAGATATTGGGGACCTACAGACACTGGATCCTACCCAGTTTGGCTTTGTTAAGGGCAGATCCTGCCTCTTAAACCTGGTTGATTTCTTTGAAACAGTCACCAAGGCCATTAATGAGGGGAAGGTGGTCCACACAGCCTACCTGGACCTTGCAAAAGCCTTCGATACAATACCCCACTCGGGCATTATAGATAAGCTTACCAGCTTAAATATAAACCCCTATGTCACTAGATGGGTTGCAAACTGGCTCAAGGACAGAACATACATGGTTAGAATTGCTGGAGCCATGTCAGACTACAAACCAGTTACAAGTGGCGTCCCACAAGGCTCAGTCCTGGGACCTCTCTTGTTCGGTATATATTTCTCGGAGGTACAGGCCAACATGGAAGGACTGTAGCTGACCAAGTTTGCAGATGACTGCAAACTGGGCACCATAATCGACTCTCCAGCTGACACAAGCATCCTCCAAAAGGGCCTCATAGAAACAGACAACTGGTGCCAGAGCCATGGCCTCAAGCTAAACGCCAAAAAGTGTATAGTCATCCCGTTTGGCAAAAACAAAGTGCCCACAAATTACCACATAGGTGGCAATCCATTAAGTACAGAAGAAGTAATTAGGGACCTGGGGACCCAAGTTGATAGCAATCTCTCATTTGACAACCACATGGCTAAAGTGGTTAGAAAAACATTTTATATAGCCCACCTAATCATGAAGGGATTCACATCTAGATCAGGGGAGGTCATTGTGCCTCTTTACTCATCCCTCATCAGGCCCATAATTGAGTACAATACCCCTTTTGGGATGTACCTTACCAGACACCTGCAGCAACTGGAAAGACCCCAAAAGTACCTCACCAAGAGGATCAAAGGGCTCAAACAGATGCCATATGCTGCCCGGTTAAAGAAACTCCAGCTCTACTCAGTGGCATACCACCTGCTCAGAGGCGATCTGTGCCTGACGTATAAAGCCATGTCCAACCCGGAATTAATGGACATGCTGCACCTCAGAAAATCCAAATCCCATCGAGCTACGCGCTCGAGAGACTTGAACCTCAGCACTGAAATAAATAGGACATACTGGAGGGACAGATTCATAACCCAGAGGCTTCCTTCACTCTGGAATAAAATCCCAGTCCAGGTTAGGCAGAGTCCCTCATTGACTCTCTTCAAGAGGAATCTTGATGAGTGGATGGGAGATCGTAGGTTTACCCCGGGTATCACTTCTGTGTCACTGTTAGACAGAGGCACAGTATACTAACCTCAAAAAAGGGCATAGCAAAATTAATTGAAAATGGGTGGAAAAAGCCAAAAACACTCTGGCTATACCTATGAATCTATACACCTATCAGACCAAAATCTCCATTAGTGGAGGGAACGAATGGCATATTCAATGATGTACTTAAGGAGTTGAATGTATATGATTTTTCAATTTTCAGGATTGGTTAAACAAGGGTTTCCTTGCAAATGCATGTCAAAGTGTTGGCAGATAGGCAGAGGTTATATAGATGACACAGAGGGAGGAGTAGGTGTTCTTCGCATAGGTGAATGTGCCATGGGGAGATGAGTTTAGGGGATCTTCTGAAGAGAGGATTCAATATCTTTCTTTGCTATTTGGTTTTAAATGAAAGGAGGAGTGTGTAGGGGAGGCTTAGGGGGATTGAGTGAGGTGCTGTTGGGGAGGTGGTGAACTCTAAGAAATTTGAGGGGGTTTAGGAGGTTAGTTTTTGAGGGGGTAGTATCTTCCTGGATGATAGATTTATTAGGGATGTGTCCTGTGCTATTGTGACCAAGGCTCCAGAATTGTTTGGCTTTATGAAATAATTTTTGGGAGGCTTGAAGAGTGTTAGCTTTCCATTTCCTCATGTTTGTTTATTGAGGTGTCTAAGGTTGTTAAAATAGTCCTTATTCTCTTGTGTGGAGTACTGTTTTCAAGTATGCCGTGACTTAAGTTGAGTTTACCTTTGGTAGGAATTGTATTTAACAAGACATGACATTTTTGGGAGGAAATAGCAATGGTTGTTAGGATGTAGTGAGCTGGAGGATCTGTTCCTATTTGGTGTGTTAAGCTTATTTTTAAGGGTTATGATGTGTTATTGGTGTTTGTGCTGAATGTTTATCATTGTTCTTATATTTGAATGTGATGGTCAGTAAGAGACTATGACTTAAACTGGGTATTATCAGTCACAATAAAGTAAATATAATTTGTGTGAAATTTTGTAAACATCTAAAATACCTCAATAACCATTCAACCTATTTCTATACTGTTACCAATGCTTTGTCCATCCGGTTGTGAGCTTCCATATGAGAGTAAGGAATTCTGTCTGTGAAGCATGGTTGGGGAAATATTTAGAGAAACATTAACATTATAGCAGCATAGATAATAAATGGACAATGTTTATAGTGCTTCAGCTGCAACAGACAAAGGTCAAGTATCAATGCAGTTGTGATGCCCATCACATCATGTAAACTTTAAGATGCAATCTTCAAATAGGTTGTATGCAACATATTTGTAGAACTATCAATGCAAATATGATCTAGCAAAATGAAATACCTGGAGGTGTCATTAGGATGATCCTGCATAAATGTCTAGAGGTACCACTAAGGTTTATTAATAGTGTGATCTCGCAATTAATTTTTTTTCTGCAAGTACTTTATCTGGTAACTCTGCATTATTGCATTCAGTTCCATATTTACCGTCCCTTATTGTCTCCTTATTTTTCTTGGTCTCTATAACAATTTTTTTTCCATTTTCCATTGAACCTCCTTTGGTTACTTTTCCCTTTTTATTCTGACTTTACTCCTCGAGGATCCTTTTACTCACATCTATCTTCTGTGAACTTTTTTCTTTTTCCTGTTTGCATACTTGTTTGAAGTATTCTTATCAGTCCTTGTTATTTTACTGGGCACCTGAAATGACATCAGCTCCAGACAGTTTTAGTAAGCAGAGCAGCTTGATAGTTTGTTACCTTAGATTTCTGTCATGGAGTCTTTACAAATGTGTTAGCTATCTGTGGGTGTGAGAGTCACTAAAACCTGGCTAATGCTAACTGCCAGATGCCTTGCTTTTCATTCTACTTATTGTCTCCCCTCACAAGACAAGACAAAAAGCAGTCTGGCTTTGCTAATCTACCGATCCCCTGCTACATCTACACCATGTGTTGTAATACCTTTCTAACAACGTTCCTTATTTTCTTACCCATCAATCACAGCGTCTCTTAGCATTTTTATTACAGCTGTGAAAGCATGTCTTTTGTTGTATGACACGATACTATAGTCAGTATAAGCACACTCTTTCATCTCATATTCTCCTCCCTTCTACTACTGGCTATAACTTGGCTAGGCAGTGGTTTGTCTTCTAAAACAAAATACCTCAAACTTTAAATTCAAGCATCTTCCCCAAATTCAACTGAAAAAAATATCTGATTTACAATATACAAACTCGCTTGAGGGGAGACTCATGCAGGCATGCAGAAGACCACTTTCATAATCTCAGACTGTGTGGATACTGACTCTTTATAATCTTCAACCATCTCTGTCATAGACTCAAGTCTAAGTAAAGTATCTTATGTCTTATGAATGATATTGTTGGCGTTGTGGGCACTTCAGAGTGGAAACCAAGCAGGATAAAACTTTTATTTACAGTGGGGCATTTGTCACAATAAAGATGAACACATCTGCTACACAGCCATATTCCATCATTAAAGACACTGTGGGATCCTTGTAGATCATGGAACAAGCTGTTTTCTTTCAAACAGAAAGAGTCACTGACCCATATTAAATCAGCACTTTTTACTTATTTAAACCTGCAGTGCTGCTACTACTGCATTCTGCATCACCACTTGTTCTGTGGGCTGCTTCGTCTCATTTAAGCATACAGTGCTTCGATGGCAGACAGCACACAGCACTATTGTTCAATGTAGCTTAATCATGACACTGACATGTGGTACTCAGTGTCATGATTCAGCAGCTTAAATGTGAGAAAAGGATCTAAGCCGAACCAGGAAGGCAAAAAGCTGTAAAATATTATTTTCATGTTTAATTTTAGTTCTGACTTAGGGCTCCAGATAATTACTATCCAGACCATCAACATACTGGAATCTGACATCTCTTTAACTGAGTCCTGGCAGGTATAAATAAGCTGAACAGGTGCAGGTATTCTCAAAGCTGGAAGTTATGAGGAAGAACTTCATTTATTACAGAAAATGGGTAGAATGGAAAATAAGACTAATGATTTAGGGAATCACTGGTGATGAAATAACCTCAGAATTATTGGCTTTCCTGAGAGGAGGGAGAATAGCAATCCTGTATTACTTATATACAAATAACTGGCAGCATTTTACAACCTACAGTTTCTGCATATGTAATAAGAACTTAGATAAGCATGTTAAAAGCACAGTCTAACTTGCATAGACACTTTATTCTGAACTTGCTACATTATAGTGAAAAAGATGAGTATTACTGAAAGATAATATAAACCTACAGCATCTGCAAATATCTGGTTGTATGGTCAGAATTACTTCTGACTACTTTATATACCAAACAACAAAATACATTATTTTGTTGCTATGATAAAAATGCTAACAAGACTTGGCTAGTTAAATTCCTTACAGTGCTGACTTTTCACTATAAAAGTGTACTTTATTCATTCAGCTTTTATAGGAGATTGAATTAACTAGAAATAATATATTTATTTATTTATTTATTTTGTTATCAGGTTTTGAGTCCCAGGTGTGATGTTTTGCTAAATAACTTGATCAGCATCAAAACTCATTAACAGCACACTGTCTTAATTATTTTTGCTAAACTGCCAGGTGGGTATTGCAGTAGCTGGTGATATCAAAAGCAGTGTGTGTGTGTGTGTGTGTGTGTGTGTGTGTGTGTGTGTGGAGGGGGTGGGGAGCTGTGGCTGGAGGAAGCAATTAATTGGTAGGATTAACTTGAATAGGGTGGGACTATAGAATGGTAGGTCAAAGACAATTTATCTGTGATCAAACAGCTGCTGGTGCTGGGATCAATCACTTTCATCCACAGCCTGCTTTAGTATCCATTAGCTCCTGCCACTTTATTAATTATATACAGCCTAGGTGTCCAGTTATGATGAACAGGGCCTGCCTTAGGTAAAATAAAACCTGAGACAAGAGATTCTGGGATGCTCCACTGCTTGATTTCTAACTATCCTGGCCTGCGCAGTCTATCTGCACAGATTACTTTTATCACACATTGTCTCACACTTCATCTCTTTCTTCCAACATTTCCCTGTAACCAGTAGTATATAGAACAGATAAAGCTCCATACACTACAAGGAATAATGATTGTGTTACCGATCATAACCTTTAATTATGTGTTCTCAAAGTGGATACCAAGATTCACCTCTCAGCCTTCACTCTTGAGATGAATTTCTTGGCATCCATGTCTCAAACACATAATAATCAGGTTATGATCATTGACCCAGTCATAATCCTCTATATTATATATGAGCACCAATACTGTGTGTATTCACAGATAAAATTGATTATATTTTTTTCATGTGCACATACTGACACTGCCCTGACAAGTGAGATCTATTAAAACATACACACACACACACACACACACACACACACACACACACACACACACACACACACACACACACACACACAAACAAAGAGACTCTCACACTAATTGGTTACCTAGAAGCAAATTAGAGGAATGCTAATTCACCTGCAAGATATCTTTGGAGTGTTTTAGAAAAGCAGAGAACCTGTATAAAATGAATATAGAGACAGGGAAGGCATACTGCAGCCAAGAACTCAGCCAGATAGCCAAGTACAGTGAGATAACAATGCTACTTGGTGTATCAGCATGCCAGCAATCAGTCGCTATCAAATAAATTCTGCACAGACAACAAAACAACCCATTATTGTGTCAAGTGCTTATATTCAACTATAACGGAAAGTAAAAAAATATGGCCGACTTGTTACTTTTAGATGCACTGCAACTGCTCACACACAAAATTTCATTCCCGGTTAGCCCCTGTACTAATCAGCTACAGCCACTTTATTCAGTCTGACTCTTTTTAGAAATGACCTCAGTAAAGTATTCCAGCTTGCTTCACACAAATGCATACTAATTATGCAAATCTTGATTATTCAGTCTTTACATTGATCTCAGCAGGATGGTCACATATTTTCTTCCAAAGATAGCCCCCATAATTACTGAAATATGAAAACAGCCACCATACTCAGCAATTCTAGCCACTTTGCTAATTGTACATACCAGGGATGTTTGATTGAGATAAAAGTGACACCCACAATAATGAATTTTAAATTTATTTCACACAAAGAGTAGCTGCAGTAAAGTATTCCAAATTACTTCAAACAAATGCACACTGGTCTTGCAAAGCCAGCTTTATAAATGTTTAGCTTGAACACATGACACCATGGCGAGTTACTTTTATCCACAGATAACACTCATACCAAGCAAGTATAGCCAATTTGTTGACTGTGTACATCTTAGGTGCCTGTGATAAAAATAATGGCCTCCATAATACATTTCAATTTAGTTTCATACAAACAGTAACCACAATATAGGCATACTAGTTCTGCAAACTCAGAATAATGATTTCATAACTTCATCAAATTATAGCATAGCCAGTTAACTTATTCTATGGACAACTCCTTTACACAGCAGTTATAACACCCTTTGTTGAATATGCATATCTCAGATGTTTGATGGAGATAGTAATGTATGTCCATTTTGTTTAATATAAACAGTAACCATAATAAAGTATTCTAATTAGTTTCATACAAATACAGTTAGTCTTGCAAAGCCAGAAAAGTGACTGCTGAACCTGAGCAAATGACAGTGTGGACAATTATTGTAATCTGCTGACAGCCCTGTGCAAAGCAATTATTGTCATCTCTGTGTCACTACTGGACAGAGGCACAGTAAACTAAACCCTATATGGGCGTAGTATGCTCATCCCAAGGGGTGGCAAAAGCCACACACACTCTGGATAGGTTTATAAATGCCCTAGGGCAGATAGCCTAGTATAAACCTATGAACCTATATCAATTAGATAATTAATTAATGCATCCTTCCTATTACATCATATCCCCAATGAATAAAATGTCTCCACCCACTTATAATTGATCATTTAGACCAGGAGAAAAAAGCCCCGCTAGCCTAATTATCCACATTTATTCTTTATAGTTCAGGATGGAATGCCAACCGGCTTTATTACTCCTGTCCCCATGAAACCTGTCTATGACCACGAACATAAATCTGGTGGACTTGTGAGACATGCAGTGTCTGTATAGGGCACTCGTCATTTGTTTGTTATGAACATCACTAAAATGTTCTGACATGCATGTTCAAAGAGGATGGGAAGTTTGACCTATATAGAAGGTTGAACAGGTGCAGCAGGCTAAATATACTACCTAGTCTGTTCCACAATTAGCGAAAAAATTGATGTCATAAACCTGACCAGTATTCCTACTAGAGAATTGTTTTGACTTCAACATAAACTTGCAGAGGGAACAGTGCCCACAAGGAAATGATCTCAGTAGTTTATCCCCTTTCATAATTAACTGATGACCTGAAGGACCCCTGGTGCTATCATGTTTAAAGTACGAGAAATATGATCCCAGGGTCCTCCCCCTCTGGAAGGAATATTGACACCTAGAAGGTAAAACTTAACTCAATTCCTCATTAGCCAATAATATATTCCAGTTCTTGGACACCACATTTTTAAGTAGATTAATGTTTCTTCCATAGGTAGTCACCAACCTGATATTATTACCCTCCTCATTCAGTGTTTTATTTCTATAGTCCAACAAGTGAGATCTTTGCTGTTTGGAGGCCCAATCCCTAGCTGACATTATATCCCTTGATTTATAACTCCTGACCAAAGAATCTTTGTGTTAAATCTTTCTTACAGAAATCTAAATCTTCCTGGGTGGAACAAATTCTCCTAATACAAAGAAATTGGGATTTAGGTATATTCCTGATGGTGTGGGATGGATGTAGACTGGAGGCAAACAATACGTTATTATACTGGGGATACTTCCTATAAACCTGAGTTCTTAATGTATGATCCGGATTTCTTAAGATAGTAACATCTAAAAAGTAAATATGTTGAGCATCACAAGTCAAAGTAAATTCTATCCCCCACTCGTTATCATTCAAGTATTGGACAAATTCCATTAAATATTGACTGTCCGCCCACCACACCAACCAACAATCATCTAGGAACCTCCTCCAAGTATCAATCTCTGGCAAATAAATGTTAGGTGCATCACTGTATATCAGATGTTCCTTAAGATACCCCATAAATATATTGGCATAGATGGGAGCAAAAGATGCCTTGTGTTTGCCAATAACAATCCCCTTGGAAGTAGAAAACATTTTTGGTTAGAGCATATTCAGCCATACAGATCAACAATATATTGAAACCTGGCAGGTACAAGTTAGCTGTCTCCAACCAGTATTCCATTGCCTACAGGCCAACCCAATGGGGTATGTTGGTGTATAGTGCCTTAACATCCAACGTACAAAGAAGCCATGTGGGTTCCAATTGTGTATCAGCAACAATTTTTAAGAATTGTGTGGTGTCCTGTATCCTGGCTTTTATCAATTTTAATACGGGTTTCAGATATTGAGTCAAAAAAGCAGACAAGGGTTCTGTCAGTGAACCAATTCCTGAAACTATCGGTCTGCCTGGGGGCTTATCCAAACTTTTATGTATCTTAGGTAATAGAGATACTGCTTCCTGGATCACTAATCATTAGATGTTGCACAACAGAATCCCTAATGATTCCCTCTTCAGCCATCCATTTAAGAAATAGGTCACTATCCCTCTTGAAATTGACTGTGGGGTCAATGGGCATATGCATATAATGCTGAGGGTTAGAAAACTGTCTATTTCCTTCAGCCAGATAATAATCTGAATTCATAACTACCACCACCCCACCCTTATCTGCTGGCAAAATAACAATATTAGTGTTGTTTCGAAGTTCCCTGAGAGCTTGCTGTCCTCCACTGTCAAGTTATGTCCTAACATTTGTAAATGGCACAATTTAAAGTGTTGATCTTTGAGTACTGCCTGCTGAAATATAGAAACATGTTTGTTCATCGGTGGTGTGAAGTCCGATTTCAGAAACCTGAAATCAGTAGATCTTTCAGAGTCTTCCCTAGAACCAAAAAATAACCTTAGATTAAGTCTACGACAAAAAGCTAAAATGTCATTAACCAAATCATTTTCATCAATGAAAAAAAACAGGAACATAATTCAATCCTTTATTAAGTAGCTGTTTCTGCTCATCTGTCAGATCAAAAGAAGAAATATTATGAATGTTATAATACTGTATTACTGTGTTATCAGTGACTGAAGTAAACCTTCCACTGTGTTTGTTCCTGTGTTTTCGCCCACCCCTATGTCTGCCAGATCTAAAGGGTGGTCCAAGCTGCGTTGCATTTTGGGGTTGGGAGATTCCCTTGTGTTAGAACTCTCTTTGTCCGTGGATGAGGATTCATCTCCTGATGTACTAACTAACCCAGTCCCTGATTTCTTTAATATAGAATGGGGTCTTTTTCTCCTAAGTGTAGCCACTGATCTATCAGGGTCCAAAAATTTTACATTTTTCTGATATTCAAATGGTTTCCCCCTCTCGTAATCCCCCAAGTCCCTATTGAATTTACATAGCTTTTTGTCTTTGGTTTGACTCTCAAATACCAGTAGGTCCTTGGTGAGCTTGTTTAAACAGCTGACATACTGGGGTTCTCCCTAAAACGCCTTAAGCTCCTCACAAACTTTTTTGACCTCCGCAAACATTCTCTTTAATTATATGTTCAGAATAAGAGGACAAAATGTTAACAAAAGTCATGGAGGCTTTTTGTTGAGCTAAACTCCATTCATTCATTAATATGACACCCATTTTACCAACGAGGGGTTATATTTTCACTCTCAAACCCCTAGGGGTTATATTTTTGTTTTGATAAGCTTTGAATAGCTTAAGATGCCATATATTTTTGCGTAGCATTTTTATGTTTCTACCCAGCTTATTAAATAATAGATTGCAGCTGTCAGCTGGATCCATAATGTCCTTGTTAACTACCCTATCATCAGGTGATGCCAAACCAAAGACCTGTATATCATTCTTATCAGCACACAAGCCTTGTAATATCATGTTCAGATCCATGACAATAAGCCCACAATCCTCACCATATTCCTCCAAGTGTGAAATGGCTCCAAAACTCTGCTTGTTATGAACAAAGAAAACACTACTGATATTATATTTAGAAACACCAATTGTGTAAACAAGATCAGTCAAAAAGAAAAAAAGTATCTAAAACCATCAAATAATTCTGAATCAAGCCACCCCTAATATATCTTTAAGGGAACTAACTCTACCAGGCAGCTGTATAAAACCCAACCCATCAGATATGGAACCAACTCCCTTCACCATGTATATAGTGCCTCCCATTAACTATAATTCAATTATGTATTACCTAAAACATAATATGTGTCAATGTGTAAAAATATTGACCTAACTGTCAAACAACCAAAAAAAATTTTCATTAGTCTACAAATGTTAGTTCAATGGCCGCTAATAAGAACAGACACTTGGCAATGGCATATTCATGTATCCCCCCAGACTCAATATCGCACACAAATTTTGGTAATATTCTCAATAAGGATTACACCAATTGGTTCAGCAACACAGTCCCAAACAATATAAATGTCCAAAGTACTGTACGTCTGATAATGTCCATTCCACAATAAATATGTGTTTTCTTAATCCCTCATGTTAGTTAGATCAAAAATAATCAAAATGAACCTACGTGTGGTCTTAATTCAAAACCACAATCCATTCATAGCAAAAACATATTCCACTGTAACAAACCAGTCCCAGTCCTTCCAATGAAAGTGTGCATAGAATCATGAGAGGACACAGACCAAGTTTCACACATTGGCCCACAAAAGTGCATAATCCCACTGGGATCATTCCCTTGTGGGCACTGTTCCCTCTGCAAATTTATGTTGAAGTCGAAGCAATTCTCCAGTAAAAACACTGGTCAGGTTTATGACATCAATTTTTTCGCTAATTGTGGAACAGACTGGGTAGCATATTTAGTCTGCTGCACTGTTCGGCCTTCTATATAGGTCAAACTTCCCATCCTCTACGAATACGCATGTCAGAACATTTTAGTGATGTTCATAACAAACAAATGACGATTGCCTTATACAGACACTGCATGTCTCACAAGTCTGACAGATTTATGCTCATTGTCATAGACAAGATTCAGGGGGACAGGAGTAATAAAGCCAGTTGGCATTCCATCCTGAACTATAAAGAAAAAAAGTGGATAATTAGGCTAGGGGGGGCTTTTTTCTCCTGGCCTAAATGATCAGTTATAAGTGGGTGGGGACATTTTCTTCACTGGGGATATGATGTAACAGGAAGCATGCATTAATTAATTATCTAATTGATATTTATGCTTGTGGCTTTTGTCCATATGGCTTGTTCACTGAGGAAGGCAGTAATGCTGAAACCAGTATGAATATAGATGGAGCTACAATTATTATTTGTTAATAAAAACCTGTGTGTGCTTTTAACACTCTGGTGCTGGCTGCTTTGTTGAATCATGATTATGTACACCCCAGATATTTGATTGTGATCAAAACAATGCTTAGATACAAAACAGTAATGTATTGTTGCTTGCTGATACCAAGACACATCTAGCCCATGTCATTACAACCTATACACACACATGCACACACGTACACACACACACACACACATACACACACACACACACACACACACACACACACACACACACACACACACACACACACACACACACACACACACAATTGTAGCACCTTATAGGACTATATCTAGCTCAGACATCATCAGATTATTATGTGATCAACTAGTAATGTATCTGTGCTTGCTCCTGTAAGAACCATGCAGCATCAACCACTGCATCCCCCCATACATATGAACTTCAATTATAGACTCTTGTATGACTGTTTATATTTCAGATGTCTGCTTATAATCAAATACTTGAATGAATAAATAAATAAATAACACACCCAGTAATGTATTTCAGCTTGCCTGCTATCAGAACCATACAGCACAAACCCTTACACCTCCCTCTGCACATACATTTAGACATATAAACACACACACACACACACACACACACACACACACACACACACACACACACACACACACACACATACACACACACACACATATAAACTTGCTGCATTAGCAAACACTTATTGTTGAGAAAAATAAGAAAATACAATTTTAATTCCAAAACAAACGCTTACACTTATGCTTGTACCTCTGCATTCACTTCTTTCACCTTAACGGGCTGTCCTAGTCTTCTGAGTCAACCAGAACTAAAATGAAATGGCTCCTCACTGCTTCAATTCAGAAATCTAATCAGTCTACTCAGAAATTATATTTCTCCTGCTCAGAAAATGCAGGAAGAACTGTCATAAGGTATAATTGCTTTATTCTTCACTTGGAGTAGGTTTAATACTGGGCTGTTTTAGAAAACAACCCCCAAGTAAGCTGATTTTTAAACAGAAATCAGAGAACTCTACACATGTACAGTGACATGCATGAAGTTTCAATTCCCAAAGTGGGAAAGTTGATTATTTTTAAATGAAAAATAATATAACAGGATTTCTGCTTGCTTTCTTGAGGTTGGGGTGGGTGTGGGGTGCATCATAGCAGGCGGTACAATGAGCTACCAATGGGCAGACATCTATAGTTGATGGTATGTCACAATTGCTAAATTCTTCTAACTACTTCAAATAAATATATAAAACAGGTAATGGATTAGCCTGTATTTCTATCCTACTAAACCTATAATAAGTACAATATTTTGCATCAATTATCATAAGTCAAAAACAAAAGAAACAAAATAATTAGGGCTGTTTGTGTACAGTGATATCTACACATCAAAACAGAAGTGTACCATGAAAAATGAATGTGTAGTAGTATGATAATATCATAATGTAGAAAAAAAGTTTTGACTGGGGACCTAAACTGAAGTTTCCTGGAAGCCATCATATTGCTAACGTTGATCCTGACTATGGAAATGAGTAATCTACATTTTGCCAGCAGCAACACCTTTTTAAATTGCATTTTAGTAACCTCCCTTTTAGTAACCTCCCTTTTAGAAATTTCAACACAAGGTTTTACAGAGCCTTGAGAGGTCTGAACCAAGGACTGAGCTGAGCCATGTAGCTCCTACCTAAATGTCTCACATATCAGATTGATCTCTTAGTTTCAGTGTGCAGTACTTGATATTTGTGAAAGGACACTGTGACCTCTACAGTCTCGTCAAATTGTTTTACAAATATGTTAATTCCTATTTCATGTATGACCATTAAAAGCCATGAAATAATTACTAACCATTTATGTAAATTAGGTTTCTCAAACTCTAATGAGTCTTAAGGTTGCATGAGCCTTACTACATTCATTTGAGGATTGTAAAACCAGATAATAATAACAGCTCAATTATCCCCCCAAAAACACAAATCAGTGTGTAATAGTTAAAAATGATGAAGAGTTGAAGAGCTGGTTGGTGAAGGTAAAACTCTGTCTCGTAGTTAAACATTTAAAAACTAAAATACTATAATTTAGCCCCATCAGTTCTTGCAATCAGAAGGAGATGAAATAGAGTCAGTGAAATATTTTATTTTCCTGGGCTCTAATATGTTGCCAGATGGAGATTGTAGCCATGGAATTAGGACATTTCTGGTAAATCTGGATAAGATTTTAAAGAGCAAAGATATCACATTGACAGAGTTCCTGTCTTTTTAATTTCTGCAAATCTTTTGGGGTTCTAATACCATGATGGGAATGGACCCCATTCCTAAGTCAAAGTACGATTAAAATTTATGAAATTAAGAGGTTCTCCTGTTCAGTTCTCAGCTGGGGTTCCTTCTGTGCAAAGTCTGCATGCTCTAGGTGGATTGGACACTCTCAATTGTGTGTGTGTGTGTGTGTGTGTGTGTGTGTGTGTGTGTGTGTGTGTGTGTGTGTGTGTGTGTGTGTGTGTGTGTGTGTCTTCTGTGGAAGGTGGGTGTCAGGATGGCAACTCAACACTGTAAAAACTCCACTGTCAATCGTTCTGCAGACCGTTGTTCCACTCTGGCGACCCCTAATCGGGATAAGCTGAAAGGAGATGATGAGTATTGTTTCAATCTTTGATGCCAGCCAAAAGTGCTTTTTGCAGCACCTGAAATGTTCCCAGTAGTGACTCCTTCTGCAATTCGGATGGAATTATATGTACTGGTAACATATCTGAATATGATTGTATATGCTTTTTTATAAGATCCATTGCTCCTACTACTATTGGAACAGTCTGGGTATCTTTCTTCCAAATTGCTTCCATTTTTGTCAGCAAATCTTGATATTTTTTGACTTTGTCTCTCTCTGTACACAAGGCACTGTAGTCACTGGGTGTAGCGATTTCAACGATCAATGCTACTTTTGTTTCCTTTTCATGGCCCACTATATCTGTTTTTCTCACATCTACCTTTTGAACTGTTGGTAATGGGTGATCCCATGTGATGTAGACTTCAACATTTTTTCTGATGCTTTGTGGTTCATGTTTCTAGTGTTTTTCAGCCACTTCAGTACCATACTGTTTGCACAATCCTCAGTGTAACAGTCTTGCCACAATATTATGCCTTTCAGTATACAGTCCTTCTGCCATTAGTATGTCACAACAGCAACAAGGTGTGTGACTGTTTCCAGTTCTGTTTTACAAAACCTACATTTGTCTGCCTCCCCCACATGTTCAATGGACATTGTAAACCAACTTGTAAGTAGTCCACAGACTTGGGCCGCAAATATTAACCTTTCATCTTTTGGTTTGAATTTGCCTGTCCTTAACCACTCCTGCGTTCAATCCTGATTAACATGAGGTTCTTCCAGAAGTTTTCTATACTTGCAACTATATTTATGTATTTTTCACATTTATTGCCTTCTCATCTGATCCTTTACCCTAATATTATTTCTTTTGTTTTTTGGCACATTCAGTTTCTGCCTGATTGTTATATACTTCTGGTTTGATTTCCATTCCTGCTCGACACTGATTTGCTTCTGCTAGACTAAGCAGGGAAGTCATCTTAGATTTATTCTTCTCATGTTTCAGAACTTTAACTACATTTAGGTGTTATGAGGTCAGCAGATATGTGTGCAATTCCATGATTGCAGATCTATACATGTAATCAATTTCAAGGCGGCCCATACTTCCTTCATAATGGGGAATATATATAATCTTGGTATGCACTGATTTTTATAAATCATTTACTGAATGTAGTGTCCTCCTTGTTTTCCTGTCTAATCTATCCTACATGTTTTGGGGCCAGTCAATCACTCCAAAACTGTAAGTTAGGACAAGAACAGGAAATTGGTTTATAGCTTGAATTTTGTTCCTAGATGTCAATGCTGTTTTGAGGATTAATTTAAGTCTTCTAAAATATTCCTTACTAAGTTTTAATCACATTTGTTCTGTTTTCTTGTTGATCCTTCATCAGTTCCCAAATATGTATACACTCTAGTTCCATATAGTCAAAGCTATGGTTTTGTAGGTAATAACATATACCTGTGAGAAATGGACTACAAATAAGACTATACACTGGAAAATTGATACTTTTAAACTGTGGTGTTGGAGAAAACTTTTGAGAATTCTGTGGATTACAAGAACACCAATGCAGTCAATACTTGAGGAACTAAACTCAGACTATTCACTGGAAGGCCTAATAGTAAAACTGAAATAAACATAATGCAAAGACAGAATTTACTATAGAAGGCACTTTTGATGGGAAAGATCTAAGGTAATGTAAGAAATGGACTGTAGAGGTTAAGACAGAAGGACAGAATTAATTTAAATAATGAATATGAATTTGCAAGAACTTGAAGAAGAGCAGTTCTAGACAGATAGGTCTAGTGTGCTAAAGTCATTGAGGTCATGAAGAGGTGAATTTACCTAAGGAACTAAACAGCAACAACAACTAAACTAGTTTTAGTATGTTAGCTGCACCCTGCTTGACAAATTGCATCAAGCAACTTTAGTGTCACAAAAAAACAAGATATGCACAAGAACTTCAAGTACTCTAAAAAACAATCACCCCTCAGACAATTTCTGACAATAATATACTACAGATGTAACTGAGTTTTATACTTCTGGACTATTATTCAAACAGGGAATGCATAAAAGTTACACATGACTGAAAATGGAGAGCAAAACACCATTGTGAAGCAACTAATTCCACTTGGTACAGCTCTTCTTGGTTTTCAGTTGAACAATAGCAAACTTTCAGTTGCACAATGAATTTAGGGCAGTAAAATTATTTTTAAAGGATGTTTCTGATGAATTTGCTCTGATACAAAATTCAGTACAGTGATACACAAATATGCATATGTACACAAACTTTCCTAGAAGAAACACTTAAAACAAAAGAAGAAGAAACCTTCATAATATAAATGATACAAAAATTATTTGTATGAATCTACATGACTGCTCATCTGTAAGTAAAACAAACTGCAAGATAAACATTATTTTTGGCAAAAATGTGTATGTACACAAAACATCCAAAAAGCAACTTTATTAAAAAAAGGACACAAAATATTTTTAGTGTGAAAGATATGACAATTTTAAAGCACTATGAGGTGATTAGTTATTAGTTTCATCTTATACATAATGCAGTTCCTATTTTTTCAGTATCACAATAACAAGCTTTTAGTTGCAAGATAAGTTAGGACAGCAAAATCATTTATAAATCAAGTTTCCAACTGACTTGTTTTGACAAACATCAGCATACATTGAAATGCAAATATGGACATGTACACAAACTTTCTCAGAAACAAAGAAGCAATAGCTTTAAGTAATGCAATCCCTCAGGAGACCCTTGACTAAATTAAATACATATTGGACATGGCTTTCTAGTCTAACTTTGAGACCTATGAACTGAAAGTCTTGAAATTATGAAAAATAAACAGTAAACCAAAAGGAGAACAATGAATATCAGAGTGCACTGTTCTCTCATTTTAATTTTATTTTGCTTTTGTAGATGTGAACGCTTATTGAATCCCGACACCTCTGTTATTTTTGTATACAAGCTCCTGCATTCCTTTACTTCAGTGGTACAGAAAGTTCATACTTAGGATGTATAAAATCTATTTTTTACAAATGAATTCTATTTTCAGGTTTTAGTAATATAACCATAATAAAAAGGCATTTGTGTATGTGTGTGTGTATACAATTAAATATCTAGCACTTGTAACTATGATATAAATATTTACAGTGTGTGCATATATCAGAATTTAACAACAAACCTCATATATCTAGTAACTGTTATTCAGTATATATTTTTTACAAACAGTTTAAAGTTCATGTAATCAGTTAAAATTCAGAGTTGGTGATCTAAACCTTATTTTAACAGTAGCCATTTATTTTTGATGTACAGCAATGGCTATTCCTAAGAACTGCCAGAAATGTAGAGTTACATTTCTTCCAATTTTTTGTTACCTTTCTAGCATAGTTAGTAGACAACAAAGTAAAGGATTGTGTTTTCTGTTTGTGTCTAGGGATTGGAACATTAAATATGTCAAATGATTGGTCGATTGGAATTTTGTATAGCCATAAGTCACTTGCAATTTTAACCCATACACTGTTTAAACACTTTAATCATAAAATATGTTGAACGTTTATTCTTGTTATAGCATTACTTCACTTTTTGCTACTTTTTCAGATGCTGATATTCTACTATAGGATTCTTGAAATTAAAGTTGTCATATTAGAATATCTTAATATTACCTTTTTAGCTATTTCTGTAAAATTTGGATTATTTGTTTTTTTTAATTTACTTCCAATATAACATGTTCATAAATGTCATAATACAGAAAATATATGTATATAGATTAGGTAAACAAGATTATAAATCAGTATTATTGGATGGAACTAAGCTAATATATCCCAATAATGGGGTGGGGTGGATTTTCCTTTTCCTTATCCGCCATCCCTTGTATGTTTTACATTATAAATAACTTAATATTTTGAATTAATATCTGACCATTTGGGCCTAAGTGAAATTTGCAGATTATAGTATCTGTTGAAAGGATCACATGTTGTTTTAGGTAGTTATACCAGAATGAAAGATTACTTTTTAAAGTTTGCATTTTAAGTTTGCTCCATGTATATAATTCCTGCTATAAAAGGAGTAGAGGGAATAGAAAATATATATATATATATTTATATAATGATTGGTCAACACATAAAACAGTAACCAAAACACATTGACCAATCATTACATAACTAATACACCACATCAACATGCAGTACATCAAAAAAGGAAACACATTTCCTTTCCAGATGTACTATCCAAAACCTGACTACATTCAGCTCAAATTTGTCTGAATAGTGTTAGTGTTATGAGAAGTTTTTTAGATAAAATTTTCAGTGCAATATAAAAGTGTACATAATTATTAAATGTTCATAACATGTTGTTTAAAAATGTTAAAGACTGTATAGAAATCTTCATTTAAACTCTTTGCAAATATTAATAGATTTCCAGTTTGCATTGTAAGAATTATATATCTAATGGACTGTTGTTTTAAAATATTGAAATAAAATATGACGCAGTGTCAAGTAGTCAAATTCTTTCTTCTTGTAATGTTATAATATGTTTTTTAAGCTACCCTAGGTTTATTCATGTAACACAAGAAAGTTGTAAACAGTTTTTTTTGTATTTGTTTGTAATTGAAAAGTTTGACAGAATTACATACAACAGCTTTGGCAATAGAATCATTTTATCACATTAATGTACATTCAAAGAAAAGATGTGTTATTCCATTTTATAGACAATGTAAAGTCTTTCAAAATGTTGTCATAATTAAGTTGTGTTGTTTTATTAATATATTTTGGTATAATAATACCTAAATATTTAATTCCTGTATTATTTTATTTATAATACTAAGCCTGATTTAAATATTGATTGATACTTTGATTTATTAAAGTTGCTTATGTTTTTTCATGGGTAAATCTTAATTTTGAAAAAAAAAATCTAAAGTATTCCTGTAAATTATGTAATAATTTTAATAACAATTTACATCACCTATTTTTAAAGATGTCATATTTTCACAAATAAGTTTGAGTATATTTTGTTTTTAAGATTTTTTAAATAGTATCTGGAAATCCATATATGTTTTGTTTTAAAAAGATATCTACAATTTACAAATCAAATGTTTTCTCTAAATCTAGATTTATATTGCTAACTTTAATTTATTACTGCCATAGTATATTAATGTTATGATTTTTACATTATGTTATGTTAGATGATTTGTTATAAAAACCTGTTTGATTCCTGCATGTTAATTGCAGAATTATATTTCTTAATATGTTAGTTATAATAGGCAAAACATGTATTGTCTACATTAAGCAGAGAGATAGGATTGTATAATGAACACATTTTCTAAGTCTTTTTTTTTTGTTTGTTTTAAAATAGGTGAGAACAATGAGTATTCTACAGCAGTGGAGAGCAGCTGGAACTATATATTTGAATAAATGCCCTTTTAAAAATTTGTATTAACTGTTGTGGGAATAACATACATTTCTAGAAATTATGTAATCCCAGCCTGAAACATTTTTGTTAATTAGTTTATTACTTTGCTCCTTTATTTCTAATAGTAATATTTGCTTTTATAATATATTTGAATTGATCTTGAGATAATCTACAGTTTATGTTTTTATTTAAAATGATTTCAACTTTTTCAACTGTTTTTGCCAACTTTATTTTTTGCTGTTTTATTAGTTTTTTCATAATATTTTGTAAAATCTGAAATAATTCCATCAATATCTCTTGTTATCCTTTTTGTAAATGGAGCACGTATACTTTTTAATTGATTTGAGATACAATTTTGGATCTGTTTAACACATGCATATCTTTTGATGTTATTATCTATCTATTTATTGACTGACTATTAATCAAATGAGTGGACTGATAAATGATTCTTTTCGGTCACTTCCCAGGATAAAAGGCTGAGACAAAGGATAAAAGGCTGAGACAAAACAATTGCATATATTCAATTTCAGATAAACAATAAATAATATATACATGAAAAACGAATCGTACACCTTGGCATATGAGACAGAAACAGTAAATTTGTATGCTTATGTGCAGCAAAGACAACTTAAAGTAATACCAGCTATTTTTATCTTTCCTCTTCCTTTTTATTCCATATCTCTCCTCTTCCCCATGTTGTCTGTCTGTGTCATTAACATAGCTGAATAAACTTATATAATAATAGAAACATATCCTTCTTAATATGTTGAAGAAAATGAGAAGTGAAATATTCCATACCATTTTTTCTTAATATTAATTTTGAAAAAAAAAACACCACAGTATTAATACTTGACAAATAATTATTTAAAAATATGAACAATGACTTACTACAAGCATTCTCATTACATGTAATATGAAACATACTTCTCAAACTGTTCTATTTTTACATGTTTTTCGCTTTACTGCCACCTTATTTTTCTTCTTTAGATAGTCTTTATTGTCTTTCATTAGCTATTCCTTTTAGACTAATATTTTCTTTAACAATATTTATCAAACCTTATTATGATATTTTTCTGATGTTTATGATATTTTGTTGTACTCACATTATTTTCTTATGCTGGGAAACTTTAACAATCCCTCAATTAACTAGAAGACTTTTAAATCCATTGTAGGATATTTTCAGAAATCCTTGAACTTAATAAACAAAAACTCTCTGGAACATACAACATAATATTCTGGATTTGGTCCTCATGAATATAACCATTTTATGTACTATTTTGTTGGTATTTCCCTCCCTGGTTAAGTCATATTATAAATATGTGCCTTTCACTTTCAAAATCTGTAACAATCCCTCATTAAATATCTCACAGTTCAAGGATTTTAAACTTACAAACATCATCTGGTTTTATGATGAGGTTTCAAAATTTAGTCATAGCAGCAGCAACTCTAACAATGATCCAACAGGCAGCTGTACTAAGAAGTTATGTGCTCTCCATTTATTTATATAGCTGTCACCATACTGTCACTAGTTATATTATAATGTTATGTTAGGTAAATTGATTGGATATCTATCATTTAATTACCACTTGCATGTTTTGAGTCTGGAGCATTCAGTCCAAAAAGCTAAACCCCATTAGTTGTTACCATGCCAAGTTTTTCCACTTTTCTGAGCTTGTTAGTACAGTATAAGTAGATTGGCTATACTTGTCTACATGACCTTTTTCCTTTGATTCGAATATTCATAATTTGCTTATTTTATGTATTCAACAGGCTATTTATAAACATATTCAAAATGTAGAACATTCAAAACTTTTAAGAGTTACCACGCACTCTATAGTTAAACTGTGCCATGTTTCAGAAAATCAGCAAACACTATTTTAAGAAATATCAGTTGATATTTTTGACTTTCTCAAGCTGCCTATTATAAGGATACCTTTGCTAAGTGATAAGCATATAGTATTGGAAAAGACTATCACTGGGATTCATGAAGCTTGTGCCAGGTGCAAGCATAGCGTCAGCGTTCCAACACCAAATATGGCCGGCGAGCGATCCAGGTACGAGCTGTTCCCACATGCACTACCTGCGTACGCTATGCCCACACAGCCCCCAGGTCCTGTATGCTAATTAACCCATGTGCAGCAGTGTAGCATACAAATGAAGGTATGTAGTGATCCAGGAAGTGGTGCAGGTGTAGTGTAAACATGCAGAAATGTAAACCGTAAAAAAACGGTTTACATTTTTCCAAACATAAAATCAGAGCCATGACAGCCAACCAAACACATGTATTATATTGTTAATATATGCCAATGGCTAAATATATAGCCACTGGCATAAAAAAAAAAACATGTACAAAATATAAAATTAACATTTAATATTTATATTCTCACTATCGTGAAGTGGAAGCACAGGGCAGTGGCACGTAAATGGGATCTAAAGGAAAATAGAAAAATATATAATAAAACTGCAATGTAACACATATCACAATTTCCCCATAATAATGAATGGCAGGCATGCTACACCACACCATGGCACAAGGGTTGCTAAGGGGATGTGATAGTGTTATGCTAGAAATTAGTAGGCAATGCCATGCAAATGAGAGGAGTAATAGTGAATAACAGATTCACCGCTGGTGTAAGGATGCACCTCACAGTATAGCATTATAACACAGAGGTGTGCCCTTGAGATAAAGATGACGTCAAGAGAGGGGTGTGTCACCTTTGCTGTAAGCACATTGGAACATTGCTAATCCGGTCTGCCCATAGCTAAGCAAAGCTGCAGAATAGGGGTGTGTTGAACTGGCTATAGCTTTGCTTAGCTGAGAGTGCACAAGGTAACAGAGTATGCATGTGAACGGAGATGAAAACATGCTTAAACCTGATAAACAGATTTGCGCGGTGTACACCGGAGCTGAAACAGGAAGGATATAGGAAAGAAATAAGGAAATGCTGCAGCAGGGAAATTGGAGTACAAATGACTAATTAACATCTAGGAACCTACAGTGGGCAATTGGCAACAGCTAACAAGGCTGCAAGCAGCTACCTGCAAAACAGGAAAGGGGAGAGTCTGTACTGCAAAGAAAACAGTAAAGTGTCACAGCAGAACAAAGTGGATTTACAGTATATTAGCTACAAGACACATTTTGCAACACATGACTGGGTAGGGAAAGTACAAAACAAGAAAGACGGCAGGTGGATGCAAGCCTGATAATGGGAGGGGATCCAGGTTTAAAAGTGAATTAAAGGGCAACAGATTCATCAAGGCAGGCAAACACAACGCCACACTAAAGGCCCCACACTTGCAGTACTCACTGTAAAACCCATAATTAAGATAACCTGCAGCTGCAATTGCTCATACACACCCAATGACATCAGCAACATACATAGCAAAATAGTATAATGTGTGAAAGCACCTCACACACACTTGTGTATTCCCATACACTCTGCACCATTGGTGTATACAGACGGGGAGCTTTTAGTATGTACATGTTAGGGGATGCCATAGCTTTGATCCACCAGCATGAGACTGAAGGTGGTGTGGAGGATGATGCACACAACCACCTCAGGCACCAGAGGAGGAGGAGAGTGTTCAGACTCAGGGTAACCTACCAGGGGCTACATGATCTGGAGATAGTAGAGCATTACAGGGTTGACAGAGACACCCTACAGCAACTTTTGGATCTGTGCCGGCCATGCCACAGAGCCAGAACAACAGAGAGGAACCCATCCCAGTGGATACAAAGGTATGTGTAAGCCTGAGAATACTAGCTACAGGTACCTTTCAAAGGTCAACTGGGGATATCATGGGGATCTCACAGGCATCAGCATCCAGGGTACTTCACCAGTTCCTGGATGCCATGTTACCACATGCCAATGAGCACATATACTTCCCCCAAATGCAGGAGGAGTTGGCCAGCAATATGCGTCTCTTCCACTGTGTGGCAGAATACCCAGAGGTACTGGGTGCAGTAGAATGCACGCACATACACATCAAGTCACCACCTAGTGAGCAGGGTAGGCACTACATAAACCGCAAGGGAGACCCCTCCATCAACTGCCAGGTCATGTGCAAGGCCCATGGCATTATCATGGATGTATATGCTGGCAGCCCTGGAAGCTATCACGACTCCCACATCTGTCATGCCTCACAGCTGTATCAGGTATTTGCCAGGGGGGACATCCCATATGGCCACCTGGTGGGGGATGCTGGCTATGCTCTGGAACCGTGGATGATGACTCCCATCAGAAATGCACACACACCCATGCAGGAATGCCATAATGAGGCACACACACAAGCCAGAATCATCATAGAGCATGCGTTTCAGATGCTTAAATCATGGTTCCATTGCTTGGACATATCTGGTGGAGCCTTGCAGTACTCTCCAGGCATGTGTGTCCACATCTTTGTAGTATGTGCCATGCTACACAATATGATCCTGCGGAAACAGCTGCAGCAAGGACAGAATGGTGAAGGTCCTCACAGCCCAGCACCATTGCCAAGGGCCCCACAGGCACAGAGGTACTCAGACCATGAACACCCTGAGCCAGCCCCAGTTGGCAGACAGAGGCGTGCCCAGTATGCCCATGCCTTGGCAAGGAGGCAATGTATAGCACACACACTGACAGTGTAGGCACCTAGGGACTGACACCTTTCTTCACCTGCACACACAGTACAAATGGATGGCACACACACAAGACTACCTGTAAATTATCATGTATAGGCAGTCTACTGTGTGCATCCGACATAGGCAGCCCTCAGCTATTGCATACACAAATGCTATTGGCACAAGGTAAGTCAACACCTGAACAGTAAATTAAGCTATCAACATCTGCTGATACTGTATGTATAGGTTCATAGGTAGGTACTTGGTTAATTGCCTGAGGGCATTCATAAGCCTAGCCAAAATGTGTCAGCTTTTGCCACCCCATTGATTCATTAACTGTCCCTCTGTGGAGCAGAGCCAATGGCAGAATCCCTGGGGTGTATCTACTGTTCCCCATCCACTCTTAAAGGTTTCTCTTGAAGAGTGTTAGTGAGGGGCTCTGTATAATGTAATTAGGGATGTTGTTCCAAAGTATGAGGAGTTTCTGTGACAGGCATCCATCCCTCTAGCATCTTCCAGTTATTGTTGTGGCACGGTTCAGCTCACTACAGTGTGTGGCTCACTGTGACATGGATTCCCATTGGTGGAGCATATCCATTGAGCCTGAGTTCGACATTGCTTTGTTGGCCAGCAGAGATCATCTCTGAGTAAACGAGATGCCACTGAGTAACGTAGGAGTTTATTCAGTCTGGCTGCATAGGACATATGTTTGAGGCCAGTAATCCTCTTGGCGAGGTACATTTGTGGACCTTCCAGCTGCTGGATGTGTCTTCTGAGGTACATCCCAAATGAGTTATTATACTCTATGATGGGACTATAACCTCAGTATATCTAGATGCGAACCCTTTAGTAATCAGATGGCCTACATAGAAGGATGTCCTAACTACTTTGGAGATATGATTGTCAAAGGAGAGATCAGTATCTAGCTTAGTCCCCAGATACCTTATTACCTCATCTGTATTAAAGTGGCTGCCACTTATGTGTTAATATTCCACAATGGAATGACCATGCAGTTTGTGTCACTTAGCTGGAGACCATGACTTTGACACCCAGTGTTGGTCTCTGTGAGGCCCCTTGAAGGATGTCTGTGTCAGCTGGACTGTCAAGTATGGCTCCCAGTTTGCAGTCATAGCCAAACATGGTCTGCCATAGTCCACCTGTGTTTGCCTGTACTTCTGAGAAGTATATGCGAAACAATAGGGCTCCCAGGACTGAGTCCTGTGTGACACCAGTCATGACTGGTTAAGAGTTGGACCTGGAGAATGCTAGTCATACCATGTGGGTTCTGTGTGTAAGCCCGTTAGTAACCCATCCTGTGATGTATGTACAGGCTGGTGAGTTTATCAATAATACCTGAGTGGGGAATGGTGTCAAAAGCCTTGGCGAGGTCCAGGTAGTATGTGTGAACCTCCTCTCCCCTCATCTAATGTCTTGGTGACTGTCTGTGAGACATCAAGCAGGTTCAGAAGGCTTTAACTGCACTCAACCAAGCTGACCTGGGCTGGATCAAGTGTTTGGAGGTTACCAATGTCTTTGTTAATGAGTGCTATGAGGATGTGCTCCATAGCTTTGCAGACCAGGCTAGTCAGGCTTATGGGGTGGTAGTTACCATGGTCAGTTGTGTTTCTACCTTGGTGGAGTGGAATAACCATTGCCACGTGTCATTGTATGAGCATGTAGCCTGTGGAGAGGCTGAGGTTGAAAAGCTTAATTAGGTGGGGGGCCAGTTTGTCTTGTAGTGTTTGCAAGATGCAGTCTGGGACACCATCTGCCTCCATTAACACTGTGTATTGCTGCTAGAGAGGGCCATTTCCACCTGTGTGTCTCTGATGTCTGGGATACTATACTTTCGGGTATTGTTGTGGACTCTTTAGGGGGTGAAGTTTGCACTGAATGTATCTGCAAGGATGTTGGCAATAACAGTAGTGTCAGTATATTTTGTGCTATATTGCACTGGCACAGTGCAAATCTGTGTGTTACCACTTAGATCCTTGACATAGCCAAAGAAGCCTTTGTGGTTATCTTTCAAATCCTTGCCTATTTCCCTGTTGATGTTAGCCTTGGATGATTTCACAAGGGACCTACGTTTCTTACTAATACTGGTCACGGATGTCTGCCCTTCTTGGGATTTGCTGTTTTTCTGGACTACTGTCCTACTTCTGTTGTATAGCCTGTTTATTGCAGGGGTCGAACAGACTGGTGTTCTTGTCTAGGAGGAGTGAGTCTTGGTTTACCAGTGATGGCATGATCCATACATCCTTGTAGGTGCTTATAGAGTACATTTGTAAATCTGTCTGTATCTTGAGCAGTGTTTTCCCTTAGTGTGGGGGCTGCAAAACCCCCCACCCCTGTCTCTAGTAGTGTAAATTTAGCTGTAGGAAAGGTATACACTGTGGTTTCCATGGGTGGGGGAGATGGTTGGGTGTGGAAACAGTGAATAGTTCTTGGTCGGATCTAACCAGTGACCGGTTTACCTCTGCTGTGGTGCACCTGTCGCCCATGTTGGTGATTACCACTTCTAGTATGTTTCCACCCCTTGTTAGGGAGTTTACCATCTGTTACAGGGCATATGAAGTGATAAATTCCAGGAAGCACTGGGCCTGGAAGTGAGTACTTGAGTAAGTTTCCCAGTTAATGGTAGGGTAGTTGACATTGACCAATACCAAGGTGTGTGGTAGGACTGCCATGTTTTCCACTGTCTCCAGGTAGGTGGAGTGGTGGTCCTGGGTCATGGAGGATGATCTGTAGCAGGCCACAATTTGCATTGCAGTTATGGCTGATGTTAGCTGCACATGGATGATCTCAGAGGTATCATACTGCCCCACTAACCTGGAGGTGTAGGTATCCCTGATGAATATGGATACACCCCCTCCATGTCTGTGTCAGTCCATGTTCTGTGGCCGAAATGTGTGGTATGGGTTGCAGTCTGGTAGTGCTGGTGTGCTCTCAAGAGCCTTAAAACAGGTCTCAGTTACTGCACAGATGTTGACGTTGTCCATACTGAGGAGTGCTGTGAGTGCGTACATGTTGTGATCACAATCCCTGGTGCTGAGTAGCATAACCCTCATTGATTCTGCTATTGTGCTGTTTATGGAGGTGGGATTCACCTTTGAGACTTCCCTAAAAAAGGCACCATGGGGGCGCCAATAGCTTTGGCCAGTATTCCAAAGCCTAAGGCTGACACATATGCCAGTATGGTGGTCTTGCATGCATGTTTCCCATCTGTGCTTGTTTCTCATCTTTCCTGTAGGTAACCTACTGGTAAGCAATAGAAAGCCTTAAACTTATACAAGTCTTCTAGCTTTCAAGATAGGCATTTGGAGTGATTAAGTATCAGTGTTCTGTATGTTCTTGCTATAATTAACTGTTTTCTGACTACATGGTGATATTTCACTGTATATTGTGATCTGAAAGCCCTGTTTATTCACATATTATGGCTGTGATGGCTTGCACTTTAGAGTTTCACAGATAGGTAGTAGGCTATCTGCCCAAGGACAATTAGAAGCATAGCTACAGTGTGTTGGCTTTCTCTGCACCATTGATGAAGTAACTGAGCCTCTGTCAAGCATAGCCAAGGAAGTGATTCCAGGCAGAGTTGCCGGAAGCTGTTGAAGACTGGGGTGGTGGAGGGTGATAGGGGCACTTAGTGATCTAAAGAGGGCATGTTAACATGTAAAATCAACACCATTCAATTTCCCCAACAGATCTTACAGCTATAAAACTGGAGGAGCTCCCCCACCCCATGGCTGTATGGTTCTGGGACACATGATCCCAGGGGTGTATATTCTGTTACCTATTCACACATCAAGGTTTCCTTTGAAGTGTGTCACTGAGGGGTTATGCCTAATGTAGTTAGGAATGTAATTTATAGTCTCTCATTTCATTTGTTATATGTTTTTATTTCAAGAGTAAGTGAAGCTCAGTGGGTTTGGGTGCCTCTGCCCTTTGCTTAGCCTAGCATACACATAGAAATCATCTAAATAGGAAATAGGTGAAAGCAACGTTAATGTTAATAGTGTAATGGTTACAGCATTTGCATAGTATCGGTACATTCGAGGTTCAAATCCCAGTAAAGTCAGGGATGTTTATCATGTTAAAAAGTATACCTTAACCACAGCTTGGAGGTATAGGTAGTATTTGTCAGTATAATAAACATTTTAAACACCCATGTGTGCTGGAGAGTAAAGTCAACAGAGAATATAATGTTATGTAAGCACATAGTGAGATGCTACTTCACTGAAATGTATATATCCTGAGTAGTTAGCAGATGTGGCCATGTTTGAGCTCACAGGTTATATGTTTTAAAGTTTGTTTAACTGCTTAACTGCTGCTTTAATGTCACACAAACACTTTTAAACATGCTTAGAACTGCTTAAATGAGCCTTATTCTGGAGTAAAAAACATTTTTAAAGAATCGCAGGTGTTGAAACCTGGACCATGCACACTATAATCATGGGACTTACCACTAAGCCATCTGAGATGCACACATATGGCATGGTCTTTAGACTACACCTTATACTATAGGCATTCCACAGTACTGACCACAAATGGGACAGTCACTTTGTGTACATATGTACAGTACATTGTAATACACTGTAGTTTGTGAATCAACATATACAAGTCTACATATGTATAACTGTTACAAATTAATACTAAATATATATATATATATATATATATATATATATATATATATATATATATATATATATATATATATATATATATATATATATATATATATATATATATATATATATATATATATATATATATATACATGTCAGTGATGTCTGCACATATATATATATATATATATATATATATATATATATATATATATATACACATATGTACAGTTACATCTATAGCCATATATATAAACATCTATGAACACACTTCATGACACAGAAGCAATCCAAAGGAATTGAAGTGTACACAAAACACATGCAGCTCTGGTATTATAACTATTAATATTAACCTAATTCACAACTTGAAGGTTGTTGTGTATGTGGAGATTGTGGTTGGGAAGGAATGATGGGTAATGAAAGCATGCATCAAGGAGAGCCTGGGTTGGATGTTCAATAAGTGAACTGGAGGGATATACATGGAGTATGGAGACAATATAAAAAAGACACAAAAGAAGAACCATTCTCATCCATAATGCACCCTGTCATGTCACATTGCAATGCCTAATTCCACAAACATATGAACATTAACGTATCATAGATATGTACACCAACTGACTGTCACATTTTTTTTCAGTAGTGTGGAATGCCTGCAGTAAAATGTATATTCTAAACACCATAACATTTATACATATCTCAGATGCCTTAGTGGTAAAGTCAATGACTGTGGTGTTCATGGTCCCGGGTGCAAGGGCTGTTAATTTATTTTGAGGGCCAGAATAAGGGCTGTTGGATGCAGGTGGATTAAAGCACTTTTAAGCAGTTGTAAGTGGGTTTGTGTGGGTTAGCACGAGTTTGCATGATGGTAAGCGCCGCTTAAACAGGGTTAACCAGATAAGAGCTTCACATGTTTAACCTTTGCTTAACATTGCGCAGTCCACAGGCAAACCTGCTTATAACCGCTTAAATATGCGTTATTCACACTTTCCCTATCAGTGCCTACTCTGAGAGGTAAAATAATAACCCCTTACAGGCTTAGAACCCACAACCATGTATACCTTCCTTAGAGCAACCTACCACTAAGCTACCTTGGATGCACCTATGCCAGTTGTGTATTCAGACAGGTTAAAACACAAAAGGAAGGATTGTGTGGAAATAGGTCAAATTGCCATGTACCCAATGAAAGGTGTATGCTCTCTCTCTCTCTCTCTCTCTCTCTATATATATATATATATATATATATATATATATACACACACACATATATATATATATATATATATATATATATATATAGAGAGAGAGAGAGAGAATGATGCATAGATACATGTAAATATATAGAGATATACATATATAAGTAGATATATAGATAGGTTAAAAACATCTACACATCTATGGAGGTACATATAAATGTATGCAATAATATATATTATATATCTATATCTATCTATATATATATATATATATATATATATATATATATATATATATATATATATATATATATATATATATACACACACACACACACACATACATACATACATGTGTGTATACAGCATCTGAAGTGTCCATATCTGAGTATAACATGGACCATAGCAATCACACATTCTGTCCCCCCAAACAATATGAACATAACATATGAAGAGTATATGCCAGTACACTATTACAGATATGTTATATGGACACAGTCACCAACACAACTACAATGACTGCAAATATCCACAACACAAATACACAGACAGCTTTCATTTAGCAAAACTTTATTACATTCTGATGTATTGCCAAAAGTATTCAAGGACTAACAATACCTGCATGCTATACAGAAAACATTTAACAGTGCCTTAATGAATCAGCCTGCAATTACCATAGTATTAGTCCACTAAGAGATAGGTGTTCACATAGGGAAAGAACCCCCACACACATATAGAAGATGTATAAAAGTGGTTCCTATACACCTGCATCTGCTATGTACACCCAACAACATCTCCCCCACACCCAAACTAATTACAACAATAATAAAACAAGATGCGATATCCTGGATATCCAGAGGCTTTATTGGTCACACTAAGTAACGATAAAATAAAAATAAACTAATAACTTTGCAACAAATACTGAGCGCTTTCACCCGCCACAGCTACGCGGGTTTCTTCAGAGTACAAACATAATGTCATGACACCAACCTTTTATAGTAGTACAATTAAATGCATTGATTGAATAATCACATAATTGCTAAGCAGCGCCTTATATTATATTGAGTAATTGAACCTTAACTTACAGCATTTGTTTTATTATCATTTAGCGTTATGCCCTCCTTCATCGTATTGCATTACTACACATTCTTTATAAATTCCATATTTCTTTTAAAAACAAATGCTGTAAGTTAAGGTTCAATTACTCAATATAATATAAGGCGCTGCTTAGCAATTATATGATTATTCAATCAATGCATTTAATTGTACTACTATAAAAGGTTGGTGTCAAGACATTATGTTTGTACTCTGAAGAAACCCGCGTAGCTGTGGCGGGTGAAAGCGCTCAGTATTTGTTGCAAAGTTATTAGTTTATTTTTATTTTATCGTTACTTAGTGTGAACAATAAAGCCTCTGGATATCCAGGATATCGCATCTTGTTTAATTACAACAATACAAACTGTCATACTATAACCAATTATTCACCCACTGTACTACATCTGCTGAAACCTTAACATACCTGGACACAGACACACTAACATGGCCCTATGTGAAATAGTTGCTATTATACAATGGAACAGCTGCTGATGTTACATGGTTTGTTTGAACTATTCCCGTTTCAGAGGGTTGAAAAGTAATTACACCAGGAAGTGTTACTGATTACTGATTATCAGCACAGTATGATATACACATTAACACCAAACTAAAGATGTCTGGTAAGCACACTGTAAACCCCCTAACATTATATGCATAGCCGTGCAGCCTTGAGCTGGTCAAACATCCTGGCCAGACTGAAACATATGCAGAAGTATTAGGTACAGACAAACCCTGCACAAGTAGCAATGTTCAGAAATATAACAGCAGTACTCACATTTAGACCAAATCCTCTAGGCATTACACACAATATATTAGCGTTTGTCTCCATACAGCTATTGCAATAGATTTCAAACAACACTTCCAGGCTGTTTTCCTCACAAGTAAGGCAAAGGGACAATGCCCAAGTGGAGTACTCAGTTATACTCCACTGTTGCCATGGTATTGGCTAAGGCAGTAGCTGCACAGCTGATGTGCATGTAATTAACTACTTAGGAACACCAATTGGTAATCAGGATAGCACGTTACTTATCTCTAACTATAAAAGGATGCCTTGTCACACATTCAAACCATCTGTAGAACAGTACAAAATACTGAAACACAAACTGAAAACGAGTAATATACCAGTCAATAACACCTTCAATTACTAAGAAGGTATGTATAACATTCAGTATGTCTGTGTATGTAGTACCTGTTCTGTAAGAATTACAGTGTATTCAATGCATATAATGGAAATAGCTATCTTGTAGTGCTGTATTGTTGAGCAGTAGTAATGCTTGTAGTATTCTATGTGTGTACTGCTGTAGGTCATAAGGCAAACTCTTCATACACCACAAGGGATGATATATATGGTCGTGGAACTCACCAGTTCTCTTCCAGCCACTGTCAGTGTCAGGGTTGGTCCAACAAGTATGTGCTATAACAGGGGATAGTAAATGTCACTATATTGTAACAGTAGACATATGTATGGGTGTATAAGTAAGATGAACATGTCAAAGGTGGGCTTACTGTACAAATATGGTTTGCATTGTGGGATATTGTACCAATAACTGTGTAATGTACAGTATTTTAGGCAGATCTGTATTCCATTTTACATAACATTTCTGTTATGTTATGCAAACATTAGTTATGTCTATTGGCAATTACAATGCTCAATAACAGGATACATTTGACTTGTATTTACCTGACAGTTTAGCTGCATGATAGCAAAGATAATTGGAAGAGCTAGGTAACTATCCATGCACATAACACATGTAATATCCACCTCTCTAGTATCGTTTGCAAGCAATAACAGCTGTGCATGTGTACATGTTATGCAAATGTGTAGAGACCCTTGTTACAGGGCTGAGCCAAATGGCTATGTGCACACCTACATAGAGTGGATATTGAGATTAGAGACACACTGGTTGAACTTTCAGGTTTGTGTAGCCTAACCTCTCATTGCCAACCTAACAGCCGCTTGCAAATACTGTATGTAAGGTAGTGCACAGTACTGGTAATGAAACAGGTTGCATATCATCTTTAACTCCAGTGTAACATCTGCAGTAGGAGTGTAAGATGTAGGATACTGCTGCACATGTGTAATAGCTGCTTCATAGGTGATGGCTTACACTATCTGATTATATCCTGATCATGTTGATAGTGGCAGCAGAGTCTATTGATACAAGACTCTGATTGGGGAGTGGGTGTCTGTGCCCAACAGAGCTCATGGTTCTGGTGGATATGTGAGTATATACCCAGAAAAGGAAACAGATCTATAGACACTTGCATCATCTGTAATCAACTATCAGGATGTGATGTGTTCCTCAGAGGAAGATTGCTGCTAAAGGTAGCTATTATGTTTCTGTAATAGCCACTGTTGTCACGTCCATAACACAATTAATTACTTGTGAGCATCACTGTCTAAGACATCTTCATAAGCAATAAGTACACTAAATACAGTACTTGGTACTTGTAGTACTGAATGCTCATACAGGCATGTCCACTAGTCAGCTACTAGTGTTTACTAATGTCAGCTTTGTGTATGTGGCCATCCTGGGAGAATGTAATCTCTATGCCATGTACACTGCCAAACCCATCTAACACCACACCCCACACATTGTCTGGGATGCAGCTACAGGGGTAAGCTGGAAGGCAGTCCAGTCTACAGCCATGACTGGACTGGACAGTCATGAGGTGTAGGTTAACACATGCATCTCATCATCACAACCAACACATACCCTTACCAGAAAACAGTAAGGACACCCACACATACTACCATAAATCACACACATTCACAGAGGCTTCTAAGTATCTGGCCAAGCAAGTGACCTCCCAAGCTGGAATAGACAGACAACAAAATACACAAAATGTATGACATAGTTTGCATAATTGTGCCACACCTCAGAACACGTGGCCGGAAACATGCCCAACAGTACTCATTTATGAATGCAAACTCCAGCACTATGTTACACACCAAGCTATATGAGGGCAAACATACTGTCAACTGCCTGTCTACCATGATTAGCCACATACCCATACACGCAGACCACCTTTTGAACTATACACTTGGCCCTGGCATATTCCATGTTGTTGTGCAGGACCTGTGATGCAGTAGCCTGGACTGCATGGAAACACACATGTAAGAACTGTCAGGTCTTGTAGCCCATGCAGGTATGTCCCAAGGCCTGGGTAGCATTCTGCCATTGGCCAGAATGATACTGCAGTACAGGGACAAAAGGATTGTATTCCACAATTATCTAATGTACTGGTGCAGTGCAAAGGGTATCCAGTATTTCTCTGCCTGGGATAACATGGTTGACAGACCATGATGCTTTGTCAGACATGGCCTGTATCTGTCACCCCTGGGAATCCGGATACTGGCTAGGGCTCATGCTTTCCCTAAAGTGCCTTCATCATGCAAAATTCAAGTGAAAGTCCACTGCTGTAACAGGGACAGCCAACTCAATATGGACACACATATGTCAATCCCTAACATGGAGAACATATCTGTGAAGTGGCTGAGACATGTTTCAATGCTCCGGAGAGCACACCTGCATGACCATGTTATAACACATACCTCACCTCTTGCGCATTATCCTTTATTGGAACACACGGGCCGCAGATGTGCCCATATTCCTGAAGGATATGTACACCCCCACGCTAGTTGCACTTGCATAACTTCATATGCATTATGTTGAGCAACTACCTTTGTGCCAAAGTGGAATCCAAATTGCAACTTGCGACAGATCACCCACCATACCTCAGAATTCCCAACTGTCATAATGTGCTGTAATGGGGAATATTAAGTTTGAGACAGAAAACCATAATAATGGCTACTCTCAACTGTTCCATTATGAACTGGGAAGACCCCTCATGTACCAACACCTGTGCTCAATGCATGTTGGATTTCATCAACCCCAATGACCTGGATCACCTTAGTCACACAAATAGGGCTAACAGTATGCTACACATAGTCAGTCTCCAAAGCCAATGTTATGCTTCTTAAGAGCAAAGTGGTGACTGCCATGGCACCCATGCAGATGGACAATGCATGTGCAAATAAATTAATTATTTCTTAATTGTGCAACCTATATATCTGGTATTTTGTAATGCTGTGTTGTCTGAAGAAGTGCACTGAGAAGTAGTGCATGAAAGCGCTAACAATAAATTTTTATTTGTGGATTGGTCCGTGTTTTGACACTTTTTTCTTTTTTTTTGTGTTTAGTTTATCTTGTTCGTTTTTAATGCATGTGCAAATGCTGAATCCTATACAAATTAACTTTAAGCACTCACATAAGTACAGTGATTGTGCCATTGAAACAGAACCAAGATTCAACAAAAGACAAACAAGAAGGAAAACTGGTGGTACCCTGCCTTAAAGTGTACCACAGAAGGTAGTAACTGTTGCAAGAGTGAACACACATGAGTGGAGGTGATCCCTGGTCAGCCTCAGTAAGACGCAGATAAACCATATAAAACCACACAAAGCTACTGTGAAACTAATCAGCAACATATTATGAGGCCAACCACAGAGCATTCTATAGCTGTGTCATGAATCATAATGGCAACAACAAGACCTGCTGTGCTTCACAGCACTATGGCATGAGAAGTACTGCACCTACAGAAATACCACCTGTTCATCCAGATAGGGTCTTAGGTTCATAGGTTCATAGGTTCATACTAGGCTATCTGCCCAAGGGCATTTATAAGCCTAGCCCATAGTTATGTGGCTTTTGCCACCCCTTTAGTTTGAATAAAACTATGCCTATTATTTTGCTGTGCCTCTGTCAAGCAGTGACACTGAAGTAATCCCTGGGGTATATCTGCGATCTCCCATCCATTGGTCAAGATTCCTCTTGAACAAGGCCAGCGAGGTGCTCTGCCTCACATGTATCGGGATTTTGTTCCACAGCATAGGGAGTCTCTGGGTGATGAATCTGTCCCTCCAGCACGTTCTATTAATAACCGTGTCAAGGTTTAAGTCTCCGCCCTTGTGGTTCTGTGCGTTCTAGATTTGTTGAGGTGAAGCATATTCATCAAATCTGGGTTTGACATGGCCTTATATGTCAGGCACAGGTCACCTCTGAGCAAGCGGTATGAGACTGAATAGAGCTGGAGTTCTTTCAGTCGGGCAGCATAAGACATATTTTTGAGACCCTTTATCCTTTTGGTGAGGAACTTTTGGGGCCTTTCCAGCTGCTGCAGGTGTCGGGTCAGATACATTCCAAATGAGGCATTGTACTCAATCATAGGTCTAATGAGTGATGAGTACAGGGGGACGATGACCTCCCTTGATCTAGATGTGAATCCCTTCACAATCAGGTGGGCAATGTAGAAGGTTTTCCTAACTACTTTAGCAACATGAGTGTCAAACGAAAGGCTACTGTCAACCTGGGTCCCCAGATCCCTGATGACTTCTTCTGTGCTCACTGGATTGCCACCTATATGGTAGCTAGGGGTAACCTTGTTTTTCCCAAAGGGTATGACTATGCATTTCTTGGCGTTTAACTTTAGGCCATGGCTCTGGCACCAGTTATCCGTTTCTGTGAGGCCCTTCTGAAGGATATCTGTGTCAGATGTGTTTTCGACTATGGCCAGTTTGCAGTCATCTGCAAACTTTGTCAGCCATAACCCTCCTGTGTTTGCTTGTACTTCAGAAAAGTAGATGCTGAACAAGAGTGGACCCAGGACTGAGCCCTGTGGGACACCACTTGTGACAGGCTTTGAGTCTGACATGGCTCCAGCAACTCTGACCCTGTGAGTTCTGTCACTTAGCCAGTTTGCAACCCATCTTGTGATGTATGGGTTTACATTCAAGCTGATGAGTTTTTCGATGATACCTGAGTGGGGTATTGTGTCAAGGCCTTTGCCAGGTCGAGGTAGGCTGTATGGACTGCCTTTCCTCATCAATGGCCTTGGTGACTGTCTCAAAAAGTCAACCAAGTTTAAAAGGCATGATCTGCCTTTGACAAAGCCAAACTGGGTTGGATCCAAAGTCTGCAAGTTCCCTATGTCTTTATTTATGAGTTCCATTATGATCCTCTCCATGGCTTTGCAGATAAGGCTTGTCAAGCTAATGGGACGGTAATTTCAGGGTCGGTGGAGGCACCGCCTTGTGAAGTGGGACCACAGTCGCCATGCGCCACTCCTTGGCACGTATCCTGAGGTGAGGCTAAGATTAAACAGCTGTCCTAACTGCGGGTTTAATTCCTCATTGAGTTCGTGGAGCACACAGCCGGGACACCATCCGTCCCATGGATGCTGTGTTTTTGCCTTGGAGAGAGCAGTTCTCACCTGGGCTTGGAGATGTTTGGGGGCTACAATCCTCTGGTATAGATATCTCTCCTTTTGGGAGTTTGCACTGAACCTGTCAGCCAGTATGTTGGCAATGTGTGTAGGTTCAGTAATCTTCACATCATTTTGAACTAATTCTGTGCATATCTGGGAGTTTCCTCCTAGGTTTCTAACATAGCTAAAGAAGGCCTTATGATTGTCTTTTGAGTCCTTGGCGATTTTTCTCTCAAAATTTGCCTTGGATGATTTTATGAGAGCTCTTAGTTTTTACTTATAATGATCAAAGGTGTCTTACCTTTCAAGGATTTTGCTCTATCTTGTAGTAGCTTCCTCCTTTTGTTGTAGAGCTTGTTTATGGCTGGGGTCCACCAGACTGGACGCTTGCCTTTGGTACAGAGTCTTAGTTTTGTTTGGGATTGCCTGATCCATGCAGTCCTCTAGGTGCTGGTAGAAGGCATTTGTAAGTGATTTAGTGGTTTGAGTAATGTTTACCACTGGCTCAGGGGCCTTAAAGGAGACCACACTAGTTTTAGAAGTGTGAAGTCGGCTTTTGAGAAGTTTTTCACTGTGGTCTTTTTATTTCAGGTGGGGCGGGATGAGGACCTCCAGCGAGATTAGTTTATGATCTGATCTCACCAGTGAGGGGTATACTTCCGGTGTTGAACATTGTGATCCCATGTTCGTGATGATGAGATCAAGTATGTTTTCTCCTCTTGTGGGGATGGTGACTAGTTGTTCCATGGCATTTGAGTTTATGAACTCCAGGAACCTTTGGGCTATAGTGTTTGGGCTTGAGTAGTGTTCCCAGTCTATATTAGGGTAGTTGAGGTCACCTAGTATGATGGTGTTTGGAGATACATTTATCCCCTCCAATGTTTTCAGGAAGGCCATGTGAGGTTCCTGAGTTTGAGAGGGTGGCCTGTAACATGCTACAAATTGCCTATGGTTAATTAAACTTGGATGGTCTCCGATGCATTGTGCGTTGCCATCAACCTTGAGGTGTGGGTGTCCTTTATGAATATGGACACCCCCCCTCCTTTCTTGGTGTTGTCCGGATTTTGGGGCCAGAACGCATGATATGAGGTGAAACCTGATAGTGCTGGGGTGCTCTCAGGAGCCTTGAACCAGGTTTCTGTCACAGCACAGACATCGATGTTCTCCATACTGAGAAGGGCCTCGAGTGCGTGCATCTTGAGATTGAGACTTCTGGCATTGAGCAGCATTACCCTTAGTTTTTCCTTTTTGTGTTCTAGGGTGGTAGGTTTAGAATTTGAGCCTTGCCTAAAAAGGCACTATGGGGTGGCAAGAGCCTTTGCCAATATCCGGAAGCCTAGGGGTGACAGGTGCAAGCCGTCCCTTGGGAAGCAGCGTGGCTTGTCCAGCATGTCATCCCAGGCAGACAGACATTGATCCCTTTGAATGACACCAGAATTTAAGCCAATTATTAAAGCTGATCATCTTATCACTGTATTGTGGCATCATTCTAGGTGAAGGTAGGATACTGCTCAAGGTCAGGGTCATACCTGCCTGGGCTACATAATCAGAGAGCTCCTCAATGTCTCTTTTCATGTAGTCCAAGGAGGTACATCACAGGTCGTTGACACCAGCATGGACAATGACTGAGTCGTACTTGTACCTGCTGTTGAGAGACCTGAGTGCTTGCGTTATGTGGCGGATTCTAGCGCCCGACAGGCAGCTTACTGTGACCTTCTCCTTACTCAGTCTGGTGAGTGGGACGTCAGTGTGTCTGACTATGGAGTCACCTATGACAAGTATGTTTGGTGTTGTATTTGGCCTTAAGGGCAGTGACTGCTTTGCACACTGATTTTGTTGTTTATGTGTTGTTTGTGTGGTGTATTGAGTTTGCAGTTGCTTGGGTGTCTGCTTTGGAGGCCTCTGCTGTTTAGGTAAATTTTTACTCAGAGCCTCCGAGTATGTCTTAGTGTGTTTATGTGTTTGATTCAGTGGTGTGATTGAGTTATGTGAGACTGGTATTGTGGTGTGTGTAGTTGCCTTCTCCTCCTGCCTGGTCTTGCCAGTCCTGAGTTGAGAGAGCTCAGCCTCCAGTCTGGCTAAATAGCTGCATCTCTCACAAGTGTTAGTGTTACGTGGGAGGAGGAGGGTTGTCCGTGTACATGAGGCAATTGTAACATTGTCTCAGAATTCCCAGATTCACCAACTGGGCAGGAGAGGATGCCAGTATCTGACCCTTCGACATGCTAGAAAGAATTATGAGTTGGTATGAGACAGAAAAGTAGTGGGCTTAGCAGGGAAGTGGGCACTCCTGGGGGGGTTTTCTAGTGAGAGATTTGTATAATATAGGAGTGCTTGACCTGCAAAGAGAATGCTTATAAGACAAGGGATATGCTTATAAGACAAGTGCTGAGCTTTTTGAGAAGAAAAAGCTATTTGGAACAAGTGCTGCACTTTTTAGTGAAGGTGTAAACTGTTTAGGTTCCTAACAGAGCAGTTCTAAGGGAAAAATTGAAGAACAGACTTTCTGGAGCCAGAAAGAGTTTAACCTTGTTTAACGGCGGCTGCCCGATGCTGCTCTAGTGGCAACTCCGCTAAATCGTGCTAAAGCACGTTAAAGCGTGCTTGATAGCAGGGGCTGGAAAGAAGCAGGAATAGACCCAAAACGGACAATAAAACTACAGTTTCAAGTCAGTAACAACCTCTACGGGAGGCAGGGAAGCTGCTCAATGTTATTCACTGCCACTGATCAACAGAGAGACCCTCCTTCAGCCCAAGCAAAAATGGCCTCACAGAAACTTTCAAACAGTTCAGGAACAGCAAGCCTGTAACTGAACTTTTTTAACTCTCAGAAAAGTGGGAAAAAAGCAAGATTTTTTTTTTGTTTTGGAGACCCTAAACCCACTCCCACCTCCCCCCAACAGGTGCACATATTTATATATCCATGTACACTACAGAGCCCCTGTAATAACTATGCAGGTACAAGCTGCACTCTCTAAAGCCATACATACAGCTTTCATGGGACCTGTCAACATCCCAGGGTGTATCCTACAGAAATGTCAGAACAATTTGCTATCCACATACACATCATGTTCAATCATAGCATCATGTTAGGCTGTGTACACACTGAATGGTACACAGCAACAGTCATCACATCCCACAAAGGGGGAGACACCACTGATAATAGGAAATAGTGCACTACTACCCTGCTGAGTCTGGTCTGTAAGGCCATGAACTGTGATCAACTTATTTGATGTAGTCAGTACAGATGCAGATGACAGTAAGGTTGATTCACATAGCATATCTTGATCTTGCCAGGTCTTAGGACACCATCACCCTTACTGTGTTCCAGCTACACTCAGTAAACTAGGTGTATATTCCTATGTCACAGGAGTGATTAGTGACTGGACTGCTGGCAGAACCAACGCTACAGAAGGTATCTGACTAATACAGAAGGTATCTGACTAATACACACACATCAAACCAGTGCCAACTACAGTAATACAGGGTTAATTCCTGGTACTCCCCCTCTTTGTTATCTATACCACACAGAATAACACAGAAGGCATCGGCCTATTGATGTTTGCAAATGACTATGAACTAGGAGCAATAGTTGACTCAATGTGTGCTGCGGTCAATATACAGAAGGGCCTTTGTGGGTCGATGTGTGGTGTGTGACATATGGCTACAATCTGACAGCTAAGTATTGCATTGTCATCCCCTATGTTAAAAACTCTGTACCCATGAACTACCACCCAGGCAGCGGTCAACATAATGGAAACTGTGTGTGTATGGGATGCAGCTGGACAGTAGTCTTTCCTTTGATAGTTACTTCACCATACCAGACAGATAGTCATACATGCACCCCTAATCATGACAGGGTGCCATCCATGAATATAGAGATCATTGTTCAGCCATACTCAGCACTCAAGTAACCCATAATAGATCACATATCTCCTTTAAGGGTTATTGGCCATGTTCAGATGGCCTACACTGGCCTTCCCAATCCCTTGCTCCACTATGTAGCATGATGCCTACCCTGAATAAAGCCATGTCCAACCCAGAGATGTTGGACATGCTACACTTACACATCCTGATTTCAAATAAACATACTTTATGAACATCCACCTTTCTAGTACAAGGATCACAACATGCCTGACAGATCTCTGTCCCAAATGCTTTACATACTCCTGTCATAATATGCATCATCCCTGTCCAGCGAAGCTGCACATCACCCCTCATTGTGACACGGTATGAGGATGCATGGCAAATATATCAGTAACCCTGTGGATCAGTTCTGTGGCACTGCTTGAACTGGCCACTGAAACTTACCTATCTGTTGGCTACAGCTAGGTAACCTTTCAGCCTAGGCTCATAAATGGCCCAGGGCATATAGCCTGCTAGTTCACTAAGACCATACATGCTATAGTTGATATCCAACCCTGTAAATACCATCAGGCTAGCCATTGTCCCATGTGTTACACATATGCAACATGGGTAATACATGGCAGGATGCTAAACAGCTGTACAGTACCATGTAGATGTATATGGCAAAACACATACATGTAAAACTTTCTGTGAGCAAGTCTGCAGGGTCACAGGTCACATCCCTTAAGGCTGTGTATGACTATATATGTGACATATACATAGCATTAAGGTCTATTGCATTAATGTGAACACATCCAGGCATGTGCTGATAGGTAAAGACACCAGTACAGGCAAACAAACATGCCCACATCAAGACATCCCCATGGGGTATGAGCAGTGTCATCACTTGACACACATACATGGTTATAACATCAAATCACCAGTAAGTGTCAAATGTGTGTGAGTAAACATGTCAGTGGTGTTAGTGTCATGTAGATTTGCAAAGACACATTTGTAATCTTAATAAATATGATGCACATGTATGTTCAGCTGTACTTCTGTACTTCTCTGTGAGTTACTGTGACCTGTCTCCATCATTATGTCTTCCAGGTATGCCACATGCCAGGCTGCCACCATACACCTGCTTGAAGGATGAGGTCCTCATCCCATACCTCCTCGACAAACATGTAACACTCTCCAGCCATGTGCCACAGGATGCACAGGAGCAGGATGCCCAGTGGGAGGAACTCCGCAGGAGGGTAAATGATGTTGGTGGCCACAATTGCACCTATCAGCAGGTGTGCCAACACTGCATGGACCTCATAAGATGGGTGAAACAGTGTGCTAATGCAATCACCAGGGAACAAGGTGCAACAGGTGGGGAGGGGCACTCACCCAGCCCCTATTCACATGTACCGAGGAGCTACTGGCCAACCTGGGGACACCTGCAGACCTCCATCCACAAGCTTTGGCTGGTATTGTGGAGGTGGGTGTCTCTCAACCACTGAGCCTGGAGTTTCCTGGTAAGTCACTACTGCACATATAACACAACTATATTTCATATAGTTACATGTGTTACTGTACAATATGTAATGTAACATCATATGCAAGGCATGTATGCACACATACCACATCCTATAGTCTGCTACTCTATGTATGCACAGATGTGCATACTCCATAGTATAGTCTATTGTACTGGCTTATGTGCTAACATGGACATTGCACCCTGTAGCTATGACACAGGTGTGGATAATGATCTTATTGCTGTGACACTCCTATTTAGGTACCTCTGGCATTTTGCAGTGACACCAGCCTGTTGCAGGTGAGATTTTTTATTTACCAGGCTTGATAATGCACAGGTCATATTAATTGCATCCTATGTGCCATGTGGCCATTTAACACATGCACACATAATGTATGGTGGTCCTGTTAATATACACTGGTCAGACCTGCAATGCATCACAGTGGTTACCCATGTGGAATGATTGAAGACTATATGAAACACCTACACTAAACCTTACAAGCTGTCATTGCCAGATGTGTGGACAGCTGTGAATACAATGGTGGAGGTGTGGTTCACTGTAGGTACAGGTACTACAGATCAGCATTACACATGTGGGGAATACAAACAGTACTATACAGAGAGCATATGTGTGCACACACTCTAAATGTGTTGGAACTGGAGTATGGCCAGCCCACAGGATTCACCCGTGTGGATTATACCCATGCTATGAATGTCACACAATGTCATGTGCTATCTGACATGTCCATGACATGTAGTGGACTGACTGCAACACTGCTCAACTATCCTGCAAAACATGATATCTCACATCCCATACATACCACCCTTTGTCTGAATAACCCTGTCCTCAGTGGAGCATATGACATCTATGGGTGTATGTCATATGGGATAACACTGACATGTGACATAGATGCCCATCACAACCATTGGACAAAACATGTGTACACATGGCCATGGAGGATGGCCAGAGACATGAAGCAACACACACAGTAGAAGTGATGTACATGTGTGTACACCCTGTTGTACATTGGCTCGACACAATACAACTATGGCTTTTGTGTAATGGTGATATTGCAGATGTGAAACACTAAACATCATACAGGCCTGTGCACAGCTTGTGTAGGCATGACATCAAAACCACCACATAACATGTCTTGAACATATTGAGTGTGTCACGACATGAAAGCATTCACCTATACAGTATCCAAATACATGCATGTGTTGCACAACATACACATACAACCACAGCAGGCCACAGATACAGTACATTCACCTTGTTGGTGTCAGACATCACTGTCATGCTTGCTCCTCATATGTGTGAGGTACACAGATGGCATGTGGGACATGGAGTACTGCTAAATTAACCATGTCTGGGCATAATTTCCAGGCATCAGTAATATGGTTGCAGATGTGCAGAGGTGTCATCTGTATACTCTTCAGTGACCTGCATCACACATTCCACATTAGGGTTTAGTGTGCATACCCCTCAGTGACGTGGGTCACATTCTACATTAGATATGTATTGTATCTGAACACAGTCATGGCTATGAACTGTGTCTGTAACTCACACTGTATATCTATAGTGAAGCCACATGATGCCCTGCAATGGCTATGCACATCATATTTGTATGGTGGACTGATAACATTGCGTCAGATGAAGGTCCATGTTAGTATAACATGTCCCTGCATTGGGACACCATTACCTTACTGTATATTTGAAAGAACACCATTGTGTTACACATGTATGCAAGTCATTCAACACGTCAGCAGAAGACATGTCACACTACATGTGATTGGCAAGGTCATATGCCACACATCAAGCTGGTGTACTGTTAACCTGTGCTGGTCTGTGGCACTATTGCAAAGTAGCGACAGCCATGTCAAACATGTGTGTACAGCCACATGCACATTGTCTGTAGACTCAACTCAGGAGTAGGCAGAATAATGTTGAACAGACATGCACTGCTTTGGGGGACATATGCAAGCTAGGGCTCAGGCAAACATAGTATTCACTCCACATACCCTTCTGCACATGTCCTCCTCACACATAGGGGCAGTGGCCAACGCAAAGCATCAGTTGCAGATGTACAAAGGTCAGCGAAGGTCTGTTAACATGTGGGGTATTTTGCACAAAACATGGCAGTGCGGTGCAATGGTGCTTAGTGCATGCATTGTGCTGCAGGCATGGGGCATAAGCTACTAACACAAATGGTGCAACACAGGGATGTATGCTAACTACTACTATAAATGTAGAAGGTGCATGCCTTCTGCTATAACACATGCATGCTGTTGTGTGCATCTCAGGGATGTATGATAACTACCACTATAATTGTCTAAGCTGAATGCCATTTGCCATATCACATGCACGTTGCATGCCATTGGATGCCATAGCATATGTCTGTCTGTGTGTCTGTCTGTGCGTGTCTGTCTGTCTGTGTGTCCATCTGTCAGTCTGTGCATGTCTGTCTGCCTGTGTGTGACCATCTGTCTGTCTGTGTGTCTGTCTGTGTGTGTGTGTGTCTGTGTGTGTGCTGTGCTGTATAACGTGTAATGTACAGATCTTGTCTGCCCCCACAGGTGTTGATGTAGGTCTGTTGCCCTCCTGTGGTCCACCTGATGATAGTGTCCCCACAGACTCTAGCAGTGATAATGAAAGTATAATTGAGGCACAGGCAGCATTGTCAGTGGCTGAATCTGTGCCATTGGTTGACATTCCATCTGTATCACCTTCATCCCCACACACAGTTCTCCTGCCTACACATACCCCATCACCAGTGGCCATAGAGGAAGGACACACACACACACACACACACACACACACACACACACACACACACACACACACACACACACAGACACACACACAAGTGCCAGTACTGTGAATCAAAAACCTACCTATCTCATGATAGGTATTACAGAGTTACAGCACTATCGCATGTGCTACAAAGTGTACTGACTCTTTCCTTTGTCACCTGTGCTGATATATGCACAATATATGCACATGGGAGGTGTTATTGTTACAGGTGTCAAGAGGTTTGCCTTCAGTGTCACCCTTACTGCATTCTATGCTGTGTGCCTTCCACTTCAATTAACAGAACCATAGCATAGCAGTTACACAGGTTATTGTAGGAATGGCTGTAACATACCTGTGAGCTGTTCTCAGTAATCATTCCTCTGCAAAGTAGCCACACCACTTATTAGTCATGTCCAAACATCTGTCCATACCTAAAGTACAGCTTACTGTACTTTGAGCATATCACCATATACAGTTGGCAATGTTGAGGCTGCATTGCAACAGCATGATGTACTAAGACAACAGTCACCTTCAAACATCAGACACAACACACACATGGAATCTAAACACACATCAATACATGTACACATATGCAGTTTCCATCAGTATGTGGACTAGCAGGTCAAGAGGATACATTCCACACCTTCCCCACACCATGTGTGAAACCTAGCTGAGCCTTACACCATAATGGATGTTGTATTCATGTACAGTAGGACACACAACCACCTTCACTGAGTAGCCAAGTGTACATTCATGCCAACAGCACATATCTGCAAGACACACACACACACAGCAATAGTCCATGTCATGATCCCACAAACTGTTACTTGACAGTTCCACGGTGAAGCCAGGGCACTGTAATGGTCAACAGTGAGCACTTCATATATGCCACACACACCTCATGATTACTGGAAGAGTGCCAGTAATGTGCTCTGTTTGTGTTAGGCATTACACTCATTCAAGCATGTGCGAGGTCTGTGGCTTGTAAACATCTCACCCCAGCATGTTCTGGCTATTGTTGTAATAAAGTTAATGTCCAGACAGCACACAGCATGCATAGCTTGCAATTGTTGACATGGGGTATATGTAGGAGCTGTGGGCACACATGGCTGTACATGTCATGAACATATCACCTGTAACTACTCAGAAACATATAGAGCATAGCTGTATTTCCCTGAGTCTGTCAATAAAGGCCATGTGTCTAAGTCCTATGATCCTGTTATATGGGTATGTTTGTAGGCATTGCATTAGGTGGACATGTCTAATGACATACATGCCACATGGGTTGTTGTATGATATGATAGGTGTCATGGGTGACCTGTAGAGAGGGAATATTACCTCTATAAACATAGATATAGGTTCATAGGTTCATACTAGACTATCTGCCCTAGGGCATTTATAAGTCTAGCCAGAGTGTGTTTGGCTTTCGCCAACCATTTTAAATTAATTTTGCTATGCCCTTTTTCGAGGTTAGTATAGGTTCATACTAGGCTATCTGCCCTAGGGCATTTTTAAAAGTCAGTCATAGGTTCATAGGCTAGTACTAGGCTAACTGCCCTTGCGAGCCATTTTAAGCCTAGCCAGTTATCCCCTGTGAGATTCAAACCCTGTACCTTGTGTTTGTAAGGCAAACACCTTAACCATTAGGCCATCCCCCCAACCCCCCAACCCCCCAACCCCTTTATGTACTGTTATTCAGCAGCCATAGATCTATCTGCCATGTGCATGTGTGTAATGAATGTAGCCACCTGTATGTAGAAAGGACAACAACAGCTATGGTATTTTCATTTATGTTGTATGAATGTGGGATGTACATATCCAGGGTAGGTACATTTAGGTCATATCCAACCATGAGGGTGTTGTTTACTGGTGTACAGCAACAGTCGACTGTGTTAATGCTGACAACATCCGAGGGACCCCGGTATGTGCACAACTGACCTGGTTTCAAACAGTGGGATATTTGCATTGCATAACACATTATGTAACTGTGGCAGTACATGGGTACTTTGCACAGTTGATGTAGGGCTAGGCACAGTCCACCAATTGAAGGTTATTTGGTGTTCTACCATACTATGTCATACCACATGTATGGATGTATGTTGGTAGTCTGAGGACATAGTGGTGGATGTATGAGGATACACCCTAGAAAGCAGCTTTTGCCATGGTCACCTGTACCTGACTCATCTGTGATGACTTATGTCGGAGTAGTGGTTTTTACTTGTGAGTAGCCTTTATGAATATGTGGACACCACCTGGAATGGTCCATACCAGTGTTATGGCCCACATGTCTGGATCTGAGTTATATGGTGGCAGTGCAGTTGTGCACTACAGAGCCTTCAGCCAGGTGTTTCTCACTGCACAGATGTCAGTGTTCCCCATTGTAGGTTCTACATTGAGCAAATGGATTACGAAAGCCACACATCTAGCATTGGTTCGCATACGCATCCAATGCAATTGTCTTGTAGGTGTCAGGGTGTTACTTCTGTGTTTAGGACTTTTGCCTTGGAATGCCACTATATGGGTAAATGAGACCTAGGTATTATCCACACTCCCTTGAATCATGGATGCATGTGCTGTGTGACAAAGGCTTGTCTTCCAGTCATGACATCCCAGAATGACAGACACTGGACAACCTCATAATTACAGCAGGACATTGACTCATTGTTTTGGTCAAGCAGTTGGCACTTGTACCATGACATCACTGCGAGTGGCAGTAATGTGGTTGGTATCAAATGCTACATCTAAGGTGACGGACACCAGCAGATGTTGTGTATATGACCAATGTCAGATATACTTTGTGTAGCAGTCCTGCTAATAATGACAACTACTAACACAGCCAGGAGAGGTCATTTTGACACCTGCACCTCAGTACCATTAGACAATGGGGTTCACATATTATGCTTGCACATGCCACTGTTCCAAGTATAATGCCACTGTCCACAACCTGCTATCAATGTATGCCTTTCAGGGCAGCAATGTGTGTGACACATGCTGTAGTTACCATCCACCTGTGTGTCCCAGTTAACCTATTGTCTGTCACTTCCACACATGCATGATTGTGTATACTTCACATATATATGTCAGCACTTGATGTGCATGCCTGCATGTGTATCACACAGCACAGACACAGATATATCATCTACGGGCCACATACAGGTATCTAGTAGTAAACCTGTATGATGTGCATATATACTGACAGTTAAGATGTACATAGCTGTAAACCTGTGTGTTTACAATAGGGGTCCAGTACAACGTGTTCTGTACATGTAAGTGAATGAGCATGCACACTCTGGCCTTCCGTAGTTAGAATTGGAGTGCATCCCAAACAGCCCTGTGCTACTGAGTGTATGAGCATACCCACTGCCACCTTGTGTAATTTGAGTCAGTGCATCCAAACAAGCCCTAAGTGTATGAGCATGCCCAGTATAACCTTGTGTAGTTGTAGTCATAGTGCATCCCAAATGGCCCTGTGCTACTAAGTGTATGAGCATGCCCACTGTCACCTTGTGTAAGTGGAGTCAATGCATCCAAACAAGTCCTGTGAGTCTATGTTTATGAGCATGACCCCTGTAACCCCGTATAGTGATAGTAGTTGCCCAATCTACAGATGGGCATACTCCAGATCAGGGCTTGTTGTGCTACAACTATACGTCTCAGGCCTAACTATGTCTTACCTGCAGATGATGTGTCATGTTTGTGCATACAGGTTGTAATGGACTCCTACTTTAAACACACAGGTTTACAGCTATGTACATCTTAACTGTCAGTATTCCTGTTGTTGTCCTCACTCTTAGAAGGGCATTCTGATTGCCTTGAAATGTGTGATCTCTGTGGCGCGTCTTGTAACTGTGTAGTACTGTAATAGTGATCTGTAGATTGGCAGGAATTCTGATCCCACCACTGGCAACTGTGTGTGTGTGTGTGTGTGTGTGTGTGTGTGTGTGTGTGTGTGTGTGTGTGTGTGTGTGTGTGTGTGTGTGTGTGTGTGTGTATCAGCAAATGGCTGAGTGTGGTTCTGTGTGTGTATTTGTGTCTGCATCCTGTCATGAGAGTGGGTTTTGCTGCTTTCCAAAGAGAAACCACCTTTTGCACTGGACTTTATCCTTGTCATCTGCTAAATCACCCTCCCCCCACTGCAAGTAATCAGTCCTGTGATGTCACCCAGCTCAGAAGCAGATTCAGAGTAAGTGTAATTGTATGGTGTCTGTGGCACATACCCCAACTGCATACCACTCTATTAGTTACCTTTACATAGGCAAGGCGTGTATGCACAATACTGGCAAGTGTGTGTGTGTTTGTGTGTGTGACTACCCTGTAGCCAGGCATACATGTGTTATGTCTTTTAACATGCTGCACACCATGGTAGTCATTTGTGGTGAGTGGAGTCTACAAATTATTACATAGTTAGTAATAGAAAAGAATAGACAGTCAAGAACGACTACAGCTGGGTATGTTATATTCCTGTGCCACTGTCGAGCAGTGACACAGAAGTGGTCACCGGGGTGTATGTCTATAACCATTATTCCCCCACCCAAACACCACAATCCCTGAGGTATATTTCCTTAGCCATCATTCCCACCCCAAACTCCACATACACAGCAACCATCCCTTCTCTGGTGAACTGATTACGATTTAAATGTTATAAAAAAGAGCTGCCTCTGTTTTGTGTACACGTCAGTTCCTTTGGATCTCTTCTGTGTCACAAAGGGTGTTCAGACATATATATATATATATATATATATATATATATATATATATATATATATATATATATAGCTGTGTCTGTGTATATGCGTATCTATATATATATATATATATATATATATATATATATATATATATATAGCTGTGTCTGTGTATATGCGTATCTATCTATATATATATATATATATATATATATATATATATATATATATATGTGTGTGTGTGTGTGTGTGTGTGTGTGTGTGTGTGTGTGTACACATCCCGTAGGTGCATATATGCATTTAGTTATGACAGTTGTACAGATGCAGACTTGTCTATGTTGTTTCACAGAGTACAGTACATTCAAGGGTACTGTACATATGTACACAAAAGTGACTGTCCCATTTGTTTTCAGTACTGTGGAATACCTGTAGTAAGATGTGTACAATAAAAACCATAAAACATATATACAACCCAGATGGCTTAGTGGTAAGTCCAGTGCCCTTAGGGTGCATGGTTCAGGGTTCAAAACCTGCAAGGCTTGTTGATAATGTAATTTAGGACTGAATAAGACACTTTTATGCTGGTGTAAATGTGTTTTTGTGACAGTAAGCAGTGGGTACACACAGGTACAAGACATGTACAACTTGCAGTACACTTAAAATGTCCTTCTTTGGCTATCCTGCTGATGTCACCCACCTAAAAATACACCTCTGGGACTACTGTAACCCAGTAATCTCTGTAGCATGTCCTGTGACTGTATAATGCTGTAGTATAATGAACAAGTTTGGTAGGTGTTCTAATCCCAGACATGCTAACTGTGTGTGTGTCTGTCTGCCTGAGAAGGGAACAATGCTTTTTAGAGTATGCACACTCCTTAAGATTCACATACTCACCTTTGGCAAGCCTGCTGATGTCACCCACCTAGGAATACACCTCTGTGACTGCTGTAACCCAGTGATCTCTGTAGCATGTCTCCTGTAACTGCATAATGCATTAGTGTGATAAACTAGTTTGGTAGGTGTTCTAATCCCAGACAAGCTAACTGTGTGTGTCTGTTTGCCTGAGAAGAGAACAATGCTTTTTAGAGTACGCACCCTCCTTATGATTCACAAACTCACCTTTGGCAATCCTGCTGATGTCACCCACCTAGGAATACATCTCTGTGAGTGCTATAACCCAGTAATCTCTGTAGCGCATCCTGTAATGGTGTACTGCTGGAGTGTGATTTAGAACTGTGGTAAGGATCCATCCACAATCATGGCAGTTATGTATGTTTTCTGTGTGTTTCAATGTCTGTGTAGGGAGCAATGCATTATACCCTACTCACTTGCAGGACATTTACAATGCCCTACTTTGGTACTCCTGCTGATGTCATACCCTGTAAAATACACCTCTGGGGAACAAGTTCCCTAGTAATCCTCGTGCTGCGTCCTATAACATGTCCATGCATTAGTGTGGTATAGATCTTGGTCATAGGTTCTATACCCAGACATGTTGTGTGTGTCTCTTTGTCTGTTTTGTGAGCAATGCATTTTGGGCTACTCACTTGCAGGAAATCTGAAATGACCTACTTTGGTAAACCTGCTGATGTCATTCCTTGTGAAATACACCGTTGGGGATGGAGTAGCCCAGTAATCTCTGTAGCATGGGCTATAACTGCATATTGCTGTAGTGTGATAAACTAGGTAGGTAGGAGTTCTATTCCAAAACATGGCTGGTGCGTGTTGGACGATCAGAGCCTGTGTGGAGGTGGCTGTGAATGTCTAACCACTGGACATGTTGAGTAGTGAGTTTTGTAGTTTTCCTATATGGTGGCCATATTATATGTCACAATGCCCACCTCACGAGGTTTACAGATTTCAATCAGCCAAGAGACTGTGTTAACCAGCTATACCCCTACATCTGGCAAAAGGCCTGGTGAACACAGTAAGCAACCCTACTATTACCAAGACTACAGTCTGAATCCATGTGTCATACACAAACACACTTGCCTAGAATATCCCGCAGAGGGCATGGCACCCTGTCCAACAGTACAATAGGCACATAATTGCAGACAATGTACCTTCACTATGTTCCCCACTGGACGCCTGCAACATATGTGGTGCCATCAAATGTGATCCACAAAGGACATACAATGCCTTACACCCATGCCCTGTATGAACAGATGCCACTGACACCAGGGAATACCTGTATCATGCTATCATTGCAGGTGCAGGGTCAACCTGCTGTCTATTAACATGTCCTGCCACATCGGGCCAGTATTGGCACAGGCCGGTATTGGCACATCTGATGATAACAGTCAGTGTAAACATGTGCCAGGCAAACCAGGTACACATAAACATGTCACTGTACATTATTTTGGGACGTGCACATCCCAGGCATTGTTCATGTCAAGGACTATCAAACACAGACATGGCATGCATTGCAAAGCAATGGCCACACACAATGGTAACCAGGATGACAGGACAGATCATACAATACCCATCTGTGTGGAACATTGCAGACACTACACCCCTGAACCACACTGCAGACCATTGTCAGGTGGCCTGATGCCAAGGATTACCCCTCACCCAGCCTTGTACAGCCATCTTGCACAGCTGACCACTACAAACTCATGAAGCAATGCACACATGCATGTCAGTACTGGCACCTTGTGTCTCTGTGTGTGTGGTATGATGTTCCCAACCACAATCACACCCAGTATAACTCCCATTAGCATACTGACTAATGTCAGACACGTTCATATGCCCTAGCCCATAGAACATTAGGATATCCCCTGTGGTGCATGTAATACCTGTGCATTACTGCAGTGTGGCAAACTTAGACATTAGATAGTGCTTTTGTGAGCCTGCCAAAGTGTACTAATGTGTCTGAGTCCCTTAGAGAGTGTGGTTGTGTTGACAATGACATCTGTTCATGTGGACAGCCATGTGTGCTACACCTAATGTATGTCTACTATATCTCTGTTGCAGATGTCGCTCACCAGCACACATATATGTTCTTACAGCACACCAACATGTCAGCTATGTAGCACATGGAGAAACTGCATGCACTTGTAATAATAATGGCTAGTCAGTCAAGGGTTTGAACCACTGTACTGTTAGATGTGTGACAGAAGATGCTTAGGTTTTAGTCTCCCAGCTCTTCTCTGATGTACTTTGCCTCTGTCTGTCCCTCCCACACACACTCTGGTGGATGTGGAGATGTACACCTGCTCAGCAGCAGCTTGTGTTTTGTAAGTGATGGTCATGATCAGGTGATGGCCTCTGCACCTATTGCAGCCCTCCTCTTGCTGATTGCATGTGGAACAGCTGTGGTGACATTCCCATAGCCAATTGCATGGAAACACAGTACAATATATAGGAACATCATGTTGGTGTTTGCCCATGACAGCCGCTGTGAATGGAACCTGGATCTGGTGTTTGGTAAACAGCATCACAGATGAAATCTGGATATTCCTCAAACAACATACACTGTGGAAAATAGCCTAAAGACAGAAGGATGATGTGCCAGACATGACTACAGCATGTAAGTTTAGCTATGCTTCATTCAGACTACTGCCAGTTTAACAGGTTGTGTGTGGTAATGGCTAGTCTGCATGTTTTAATAACTGACAACACAGTGCTCTGTTTGTGAGGAAACCCCCATCTGTAGGGTCAGCTGTGGACTGGTCAGTGTGTGGAACCATTTATTTCTTGTGTTACTCACAGAACACACATCTGTGAACTGCAGAGGCATAGTGTGAGGATTGCAGTCAGTACACGGTGACAGTGATGAGAGTTACTGACATCACATCCCTGATTGGACATACGTCACATGAAACAGTGGTATGACAGTCACTGTGAGGTTATCACAGTGACATGCCAATAATGGGCCACTGTTCATACATGCAGTCACAAGTCATCTACGCTTTGGACAGATGTCATGCAGTATATATGCATGTGTTGTGCTCTCTCTGCAAAGTATGACATCTGTTGTCTTGGGTTAATGGTAATATCTATGCATGCTGCTAAGTAATCCTGAATGCTGTTGAGTATTACCAAGCCTTATCTGTGTTAAAACTGCAACACCATAGGCTGTATGGGATTGCAGGTCCCGGCAGAACCACCTGTCCCACTTCAGCTGGCCATGGCACCAGGCACCAGCACGTCTTGGGCCCAGCCTTGGACCTCCACCTCTGTTGGCTCTGTACCATCTTCAGGTGGAACCACCACTGAGGATGGGGCTTGCCCCCCCTATGAGCAGGTCCAGACAGGAACTTGTCAGCCATCGTACAGTCCAGGCCGTGGTGCATAGGGAGCTCAATAAGGGTTTTCGAGACCAGCTACACCAGCTCGAGGACAGAGTGGCACAATTAGAGGGTGAGCCTGCTCCTCCTAGACAGCCCCCAGCACAGCCACCTTTGGGGCTGTGAAGGTGCAGTGGTGGCTGCCCATGGGTGGGGACCACCGTCCCAGTGTTTCCATCTGGGGGCTCATGGCCTTGTGACTGCCAAACACCCCTCCCAATCCAAGGTGTTCCCCCCCACATATGTCATCTACTGCCCCTGTATGCTGTCTTGTCTGTCATCCTACTCAACCTGTCCTCCACGAGCATGCCTACTCTCTTTCCCCAACATCCCACTCTCACCTTACAAAAACAGAAACATAAGGCCAATCTGTTCCCAGAATGACTTTTGCCCCAGACATAGCTGTCCATTTCACACATGTGTCCACTGGACGCATGTAACCTACTACTGTTGTTCTCACCCCTCTCTCAGGCACACAATCCTGGTATGCACATGACTCCTAAAGGTTCCAGGAACATGTGATGCAGATGACTGCAGTGTACACGCAACACTACCGGTCCCTCTATGGTTACCCCATTTAACTTTTTAATGATGATGATGTTGCATACAGCACCTTGCAAGAGTACTGTTCTCACATTATGATTGGACAGGAACTGTTTTGTTAATGTAAACAAAATGCTCATAGTAATGCATTTGGGCAATGTACAAATGTTTGTGTGTATTAATGACACATGTCTGTCTGAGGGAGTCTTGATATTACATAGGACAGCACCACTACATAATACAGGAGTTGCTGGTGTTTTCCTTTTCATTCTTTTTTAATGCTTTGTTGTCACGTGGTCTGTTCTTGATATATAAATATATATATATGTATGTAGATATATCTGGACATAAACACACACACACATACATCTACATAATGAAATACATTTCCTATACTATTGAATTACTGTCCTGGATGATATGTTTGTGATAACATCAGATGTCTGTATATCTGCCATGGCTTAGTGGTAAATCACATTATCTGCGGTGTGCAGGGTCTTGGTTTTGAGCCTTGCAGAGGCCGTTTACTTTGTTGCTGGGGAGAACAAGGGCCGTTTGATACGGAGAGATTAAGGCACTTTTAAGCAGTTGTGAGTGGGTGTGCACGGGTTTGTGCGATGGTAAGCAGTGGTTACTTTTGGTTACAGTTCCTTACACTCAGTTACCTTCTTGATTGCTTAACCTGTGTAAGCAGTGCTTACCCCTGTGCAACCAGTCTGAAACCCGCTCACTGCTGCTTAAAAGTGCTTACTCCCACTTACCCTATGCTAATTTCTTTAAAAGAAAAGAAAAAAGGGGTGAGAGGAAAGTGGTGAAAATGGGTCACAAAGAGGGAGAGACAGTAGGCAAGGTAGCTAGAGATGTGCAGGAAGGGTGTAGAGAAGGTCCATAGCTGTCCATTTCTTATAAAGCAACGGCTGTGCATATGCAATAAATTTGGTGGTACATTTGGACACTCACAACCCTGAGAGAGGGGTTAAGACAACAATAGTATGTTGTGATGCCAATTAGAAATGTTTACATGTGTCCAGTGGACATGTGTGTGAAATGGACAGCTATGTATGGGGCGTGCTTTTTTTGCAGGAACAGATTGCCCTTTTTTTCTTTTATTTTTAGGTGAGAGTGGGATGTTGGGGAAGTAGAGTAGGTATGATCAGGGAGGATAGGTTGGGTAGGATGGCAGACAAAACAAACAAGACGCGTACAGGGGCGGTATATGACACATGTGGGGGGGGCACCTTGGACAGGGAGGGGTATTTGGAAGTCACAAGCCCATGAGCCCACAAATGGATACAGTGGGGCTGAGGTCCCCACCCATGGGCAGTCACCACTGCACCTTCACAGCCCAGAAGGTGGCTGTGCTAGGGGCTGTGTAGGAGGGGCAGGCTCACCCTCTAGTTGCACCACTCAGCCGTCAAGCTGCTGTAGGCAGTCTCGAATCTCCCTGTCGAGCTCCCTACACACCATGACTCGGACCGTAGCATGGGTGACAGGTTCCTGTCTGCTCCCGCTCCCAGGGGGGGGGGGCACGCCCCATCCCCTGTGGTGGTTCCACCCAAAGGTGGTGCAGGACCAATGGACAAGGAGGTCCCAGGCTGGGCCTCAGATGTGCTGGTGCCCGGTGCCATAGTCAGCTGAGGTGGGACAGGTGGGTCTGCTGGGACCGGCCTTCCCATACAAGCTATGTTGTCACATGTTTAAGGCAGATATGGATAACAGCATGTATAGGTATTCCCATTACCCAGGGCACCAGATATAAATAGTTGCAGAGCAGGCGGAACACATGCATATATGGGTAAACAGTGGCCATTACAACAACATGCAGGTTTCATTGATGGCAACAGGCCACCAATATGGGAGTATTTTAACATGGCACATGCATAGAAACAGATGTCAATATTTATAAAACAATAGGACATATGTCCCAACAAAGGTTAGGAGTGTAGACATACCAAATGGGTTGTGTAAATCGGTTATTTTTGCACATATGGTAGGGGTGAGAGAGGGAGTTCACTTAACAACTAATACATCCTTGTAGTTTTCACAACATTCATAGTCACTGCAGTGGTCTATCCCTTACATGTATTATTACACTACCCAATGCCATGATATTGTACAATGGTATGTTTATAGAGTAGTATGTACGGGACCCGTGTCTTATGTACAGGCTTGACGAGAAAAGGTGTTAATGCAACATGTTTTGATACTACTCTCATACACTTTGGGTGAGATGCTGGGATGACAGGTATGTTTGCATGTACATTCTCTGACTATGTACAAGTCTGACTATCAGTTATATGTCATTAACAGCTGCCTACATTTCTTGGATGTCTACATTTCTTGGATCATCACACTAATTTGTCAGGGGAACAGGGCAAAAGGAAGGTGATGTGGGCAATTTATCAGGACATACTGGGCAGATTGGAACAGTTGAGGGATATGAATATGCATACCACTCTCTATGTGTGCATTATAGCAAAATCTGTGCAGTTGTTAAGTGTAAATATGCATACAGCTTTCTCTCTGAGCATTCTAACAAACTGTGTGCAGTTGTGTGGAATGATTATGCATACAACTTAAAGCACTCCTGGGATCCAAAGCCCTGCTGTGTGTGACAAAAGCATTACAGTTAAGATCACTGCACACTATGCTATCAGGCAATTGTTGTGAGGCTTTGCAATGAATTTTGTCTAATATGACTGATCTTTTTGCACTTCCAACATTGTTATACAGCACTTCAAATACATGTTATCTGCATACCACAGTGTGGGTAACACTTCTTACTACAACAGTACTATTTAATAACTGCAACAGTACAACAACATATGACTGCAGAGTAAACAGAAACAATGCAGGGATTACACCTTTATTTGCAGCATATTACATTGTTCTGTGTACTGGTACAACACTTTCTGAGGCTCTTACATTTATTAGTTATGACAGTACATGCAGGCTATTTACTAACCTGCCTCGCGATGCATGCTTTACAGCCTAGCATCATAGGCTTGCTGGTTCACAGCCTGCTCATCTGCAGCTGTCAGAGAAGTACAGTGATATTTATCCATACCTATCCATAGTATACACAAGCTAGGCAATTATTAACTACATAGTGGAAGGAGTAGTTAGTTTTGGGGCATTCTGCATCTGCCTTACTTCCTGGATCCACTGCTCCAGGACATCCCCCCTCCACCACTTCAGGTCTGCATGGTGGTGCCTGACCTGCTCACCAGTCTGGGGGATACCTGTGGCACTAGTGATGTTATGGACGAGACTGTCCCAGGCCTCCGTTTTGTACTGCGAGCCCTGGTACTGGCCCTGCAGTAGTCTCCTCTCATGGTGCTTTACCAGGAGCCATACCATGAATTTGTTAGCAGAAAAAGACAGAAAATCCACCCAAAGATGGCCAATCAACAAAATCCACAAGTGTTCCAATTAAAATGTAGTCCTTTAATACGAATAAAACTTTGACTTGAAAATAAAATGAAAAATAAAAAAGCCCCTTGAAGATAAGCGCTTTCAACTGTTGTCTTCCTCAGATCATATAAGACACTAGGGACTTCCATTTCCTTTTATATATGAAATCTATACCATTTGACCAATCACCATTGGTGAATACTTGGCAACATCCAAGCCTATCTTGTTATCTCAAGATTAATTTGCATATAATCAGCTCTATGCTTCTGTTTCCAGTCCTTCATTTTGATTGGATGTATATTATGTTATTGATAATAGTGTGAGCAAAGTGAGTATTACTCTTCCATTTTCCTTTAATTCTCAAGACCAGTAACAGGTGGCGCTGCTCTCAATGATGTAGTATCCAAAGTAAATAGAAGCATTCATAAACATTCCAAATATTAAATCTTCGAAGAAATTTGTGAATATAACTTTCTATTCATTACAATGGTATGCAGGTATGATGGATCTTTACCTGCATAATCAAAATAATGTCGCTTAAAATTATGGAATTACAATAAGTATCCTTCAACTAAATTATATCACATTTCAAAAAATACAACCAATGCCTGCTTCAGATGTTATCTCTAAAATACCAAAGTCTTGCTAAAAACAGGAAAGCGTGTGGATAGAACAGCAACGCTAACTGTTCACTTTCCAATCTCTTTCAAGCAAAGGCAACATCCAATCCTATCTTCTTATCTCAAGATTAATTTGCATGTAATCAACTCTATGCTTCTGTTTCCAGCCTTTATTGAGTATGTAAATTAGATGTTCCAGTCCTTCATTTTGATTGAATGTATATTGTGTTATTGATGGTAATGTGAGCAAAGTATTACTCTTCCATTTTCCTTTAATTCTCAAGACCAATAACAGGTGGCGCTGTTCTAAATGATGTAGTATCCATAAGTAAATAGAAGGATTCATAAACACTCCAAATATTAAATCTTCGAAGAAATTTGTGAATATAATTTTCTATTCATTACAATGCTATGCAAGTATGAGGGATCTATACCTGCATAGTCAAAATAATGCCACTTAAATTATGGAGTTACAATAAGTGTCCTTCAACTGAATTGTATCACATTTCGAAAAATACAACCAACGCCTGCTTCTCTAAAATACCAGGGTCTTGCCAAAAACAGGAAAACATGTGGATAGAACAGCAACGCTAATTGTTCACTTTCTAATCTCTTTCAAGCAAATGAGGGAAATTACTTCCCTTTTTTTAAATATTTTAGTTCTTTCAACAACAGCAAAGACTTTGATTTTGTCACAGAAAGTGGCTTCAACATGTGTTAAACCATTGGTAGCATGATCTTATTTTTCATTTAATCATTAATGTAAGAGTTCATTCCTTTTACCAATAAAAAATATATAAAATGTGAAGAAAATGATGTTGTTCAATAAGCAAGCAGTATAATATAATATCCTTTAACAATGGCTAGAATAAATTTGGCCTTAATCAGGTAAAATTCACTTGTTGTTACTATCATCAGACAAAATTCAAATTACAGGTTTGTCATATAGATGGCGCAACAGTTTTGTTGTTATATACTTCTTCTGTTCTTAAATATGAAAATAACTATCATCATTATATTCTCTTCATTCCTAAATATAAGGATGTATTCCTTTTATTAATAAAGATATGAAGAAGATGGTGTTGGCCAATAAGCAGGTAATGAAATGTCTTTTGACAAAAGCTGGAAAATGACTTTGGTCTCAATCAGATGATGCTCACATAGTATTGTCTTTGTCAGTTAACTTTAAAGTTGTAAATTTATAGATGGCACAATAGATTAACTACACTTTACATCGTCTGTTCTTTAAAACAGGTTTAAGCGGGGCTATGCTATTTAAACCAGGGGGTTGATCTGCCCTCAGGTTAATAATCCATTTTGTTTCTTTCAGCTCTGTCAAGGTCTCAGTGTCTCCTTTGCGTGGACCAGAGAAAGCTCTATCAATTACTTTAAATAGAAACTTGTGATTTTTATTAATAACAACATGTTGTGCCAATACATTATGTATTTCCTTGTTCTTAATATCCAGTTGATGTCTCTGTACCCTTCTTTTGAAGAATTGGGTAGTTTTTCCTATATAGAATGATGTACAAACCTCACAGGTAGCTAAATATACAACATCTAAGGTTTTACATGTTGCTTTGATGTTAAAAATAGCAGGATTCACGAAGGCTTGCACAGAGTGTAAGAGACGTGTAACACTCCATGCAAGCCTCGCGATCCAGGAACAGCCCTAAACTCCGTGTAAGAGACCAGCTAAAACGTCTCTTACATGGACTGGGCGTGGACATGCTAAATACCTCACTTGCAGCTGAAAGGTATGCAAATGAGGTATATTAGCGATCCACGAAGCAGAAACCAGCCCGTGTAAGAGACGTTTTAGCTGCAGAAATGTACTCAGTTGACAACTGAGTGCGTTTCTGCAAATTCTAACAGAGCCATGTCAGCTCCAAATAAAGGGTGCATATGTCTCAGGCTGCATGCCAATGGCCAAATATGTGGCCATTGGCAAGGTAACCCGATGCAAAAATAATACAGCTGCGCTGTATAAAACATAAAAATGAAGGTTATAAACCCACAGATGTGGGTTTTATGCAATACATGGAATGACAATGCAGGGACCAGCAGACCAAAAACAACATGGCCACCGTGTAGTGGTTGTTAAGGGGGGAAGCTGAGTGTAAGAAATGTAACTAAGCATTAGTAGGCAATCTCATGTAAATGAGGGTTAGGATACTGAATCTCACAGTCACATAGCAAATGAGCACAGTCTGAGTAGTGTAAGAGATACATAAGGGGGAGGAATAGAGTAGGAGATAGGTAACATTACAGGGGGGAATGGTAGAAAGAAATGCAGTTCATTGGAGGTCAGTGTAACATGACAGATGACAGACACAGATCAGGGAAAGAGGAGTGCCACAAGATAAGTGTGGGAAAGTCAAGAAATGGAAGGTGTACACTGTTACTTACACTAAAGTTTCTTGCTGGGCGTGCATGCGCACGTGTGCACGTCATGAAGCGCGAGTAGGGCAGTGTGCGCGCGTGTAAGGCAGACTGAGCATGTGGGAGCGTGTTGGTAGATGTTTAACAATGTTTGCGCTGGTGTGCACGCGTGTAGGGCAGGCTGAGCATGTAGGAGGCTGTTGGCAGATTTGTAACACAGTTTGCGCGGGTGTGCGCACGTTTTAACCCGAATAAGTAGATTCTGAATCGTGTAAGCACGTGTGCGCGCGTGTAAGCCACTGTGAGCGTGTTTCTGCTGGTATGCACGTTGCTCCCCCCTGAGGAAACAGAAAGGAAAAAGGAAGCAACAGCAAGGATTACTGCTGAAGCTAGCAGGTGAAAACAATTAGAAGCAGGCAATTGCACAGGCAGAATAGTAGCCCAGCCCAGCACTTAAAACTCTGCAAACAGTAGTGTAGGATGTTTCTCTTAAGAGACACTGCAAGACAGGAGTAAGCTAATAGAAGTGAAAACTGAAAAAGCTTCACTCAGAGCAGAAATGTTAGGGGCTGCCATAGCTGTCATAATGAGACATAGGCGACTTGCTGAGGGTGGTGACAATGCAGATGGTGCCAGACAACCCACACTGAGGAGACGGAGAAGAGTGTACAGGCCCAGGGTCACCTACCACGGGTTACATGAGCTGGAGATAGTAGAGCGCTATAGAGTGGACAGAGAGCTCCTGCAGCAAATAGTTGATCTGTGCAGGCCACGCCTCACACACAGAACCAACAGAGGGGAACCCATCCCAGTGGAAACCAAGGTATGTGTTGGCCTAAGAATACTAGCAACAGGTACCTTCCAGAGACCAACTGGCGATATGATGGGGATATCACAGGCATCAGCCTCCAGGGTACTGCACCAGTTCCTGGATGCCATGTCAGCACATGTCGGTGATCATGTATATTTCCCCATGCCCGTGAGGTATTGGCCAGCAATATGCGTCTCTTCCAGCAAATAGCGGAATACCCTGAGGTAGTGGGTGCAATAGACTGCACGCACATACACATCAAAGCACCAGCCGGTGAGCGGGGTAGGGCCTACATTATCCGCAAGGGCTTCCCCTCCATCAACTGCCAGGTTGTGTGTGATGCCCAGAGCATAATAATGAATGTGTGTGCTGGCTGCCCTGGGAGTTACCATGATTCCCACATCTGGCATTTGACGCAGCTGTACCAGACATTTGCCAATGGGGACATCCCACACGGACGCCTAGTGGGGGATGCAGGTTATGCACTGGAGCCATGGCTGATGACACCCATCAGAAACGCACACACACCTGAACAGGAACGCCATAATGAGGCACATGCACAAACACGTAATGTAATAGAGCGTGTGTTTGGGCTGCTCAAGTCACAGTTCCGGTGTCTGGACACATCTGGTGGAGCCTTGCAGTACACACCAACTACATGTACCCAAATTGTCATGGTATGTGCTATGCTACATAATATGATCTTGCAAAAACAGCTGCAGCAGGACCAGCATAATGCTGGGCCAAACAGCCCCCCACGATTACCAAGGCCATCACAGGCAGAGTGTGACTCGGAGGAGGAACAACCTGAGCCTGCCCCAGTAGGCAGAAGGAGGCATGCCCAGTATGCCCTGGCCTTGGCAAAGAGGCAACACATAGCACATACACTGGCTCAGTAGGAACCCTGGGAATGATAACCCCCTCTGGCTCATTCAAATAATAACATGGATACCTAAACTGACATGACCTGCTCACAAACATGTACAGGGAAGTGTAATATGCGCAGCCGACAGAGGCAGCCCTGCAGCACCACCTGAGGCATGAATGCCATGTGTTAAGTAATGTAACACCATGTACTATATGCACACCTGAGCACCCTGACTAACATCCACCCTCACCAAGCATGAAGCCACAAAATGACAATGGGATGATCAAGTGCAATAACTGGCTGAAGTAATGCAGTTAGTCAAAGGGGAGCCAATGTGATTCAGGCTGGGAAGACATGCGGAGCATGACATAATGCACCCCCTGCTAGGGGTGGCATGCACCTATCATTCCATGCCCCATGGATACTGGCAAAGGCTGTCAGTACCCACAGCATGCCCTGAATAGGTAAGTCTCAAAACACAAACCCACCTTCATAGGTACCACAAGGGATAGGAACCTAGATGTAATGCTACCCAATGCCAGAAGTCTAAACAGCAAGATGTGTGCAGTGTAAACAGTATGGAGAATGTAGATATCAGTCCTGTAATAGAGAACTGGGTCAAGGCTCACATCAGCACCCTAACACTACCAGGTCACACCTCATCCTGTGCTGTACAGCCGCAAAACATGAAACAAGCTACAAAAGGAGGGTGACTAGCAATAAATATCAAGGATAACCACACCCCCATGTTGGTACCACAACAAGAAGCAGCATGGATTAGCCATGGACAAATACCAATGGCTAAAACCGCCCCCCAGTATATAGCCTGCTGCAGACTACTGTCCTAATACCAGGAACTGCACCTGGCCCATGTTGGAATACATGAATATATCAAGCCCCCAAAACAACATTACATTGCTTGAGTGAAAATACCCAGACATACACCGGGAGCATTAAACTAGCACCAACACAGTCGGAGAAAAGTTCCCAGAATCCATAAACCAAAATACCCAGGAACAATGTACCACTCCCACAAGAGGGGTAAGCATACTGGATGTGATAATCAGCAACATGTGTACTGGATGGCAAGATGAGAATTGTATCCTTCACCGGTAAGACCAGACAATAGAGTAATCACACTGGATATACACATCCCGACCCCAGTCCCTGGCCAGAATACCACAGTGAAAAACATGTGTAAAGCATAAGTTGCAGCCCTCCAAACCGATGTGGGATCCACGAAAGGCCCTGTGCAAGTGCAGAATATGGGACACACCGCAGAACATGTTATACAGGCACTCCATGAACACAGCCAGGAATACTTGGAGTATGCAATCACAAATAACAACAACACACAATGCCATACACGCAGGCATCTGGCATGCTGGACTCCAGCCATTACCAAACCATGCAAGAGAATGAGGAAGCTACCACATGATAGAGCAAACATAAAAAGGGAAGTAATCACTGACCAGTAGTATGGCAATAACATATGTCCACACATACAATCCACTAAGTCCAGCCACAACAAGTAAAATCTGTGAATCCAGAGGCAATGTGACACCTGCCCCAAGTACACAGACAACCACAACTCCCCCCAATAAATACTTATATATGTGATAGATGCAACCATGTATCCAAACCAGAGGTTGAGCTCCCCCAACTCAGTACTGTCAAAACTAGTCAGGAGGAGAAGGTAACCACATACACCACAAATCTAGTCCCACATAGACCTAACACAACTGTAAACCAAACACATAAACACAGAAAAACATTCCTGGAGGCTCTAATTACAAACACACCACACCAACAGAAGCCTCCAAAGCAGATCACAAGCAACCACAACCTCCAAACATAGCACATGCAACGCATAGTACACAAAGCTGGTGTGCCAAACAGTCACAGGCCAGAAGTAGTAACAACATGCCTGATACAGTTGTAATAGGTGTCTGTATAGGCAGACACACTGCTGTCCCACTCACCAGACTGAACAAGGGAAAGGGTAGAGTAATCTGCCTGTAGGCTGCCACAAAATGCCACATAACACAAGTACGCATGTCACCCCAAAGCAAGCAGAAATATGATGCACTCAATGTCCATGCTGGTGTGAATGACCTGAGATGTACCTCCCTGGTCTACATGAAAAGAGACATGGATGAGCTCTCTGAGTATGTACCCCAGGCCGGTATGACACTGGCCGTGTGCAGCATCCAACCCTCACCAAGAATGATGCCACAGTACAAACACAGAATGATCATGTTTAACAGCTGGCACAGTTACAGCTGTCAGTCCAAGAGGGTCTAATGTCTGTCTGCTTGAGATGTCAAGCATGACAAGCCATGCTGCTGTTCTAGGGATGGCTTGCACCTGTTACCCCTGTGCATCTGGATACAGGATAAGGCCTTTGCCACCTCCACAGAGCCGTATGTAGGCAAGGCCAAAAAGACTACCCACCACCCTAGAAAACATAAGTGGTAAGAAACATAATGGTAATCATAAGGGTAATGCTGACCAATGCCAGATGTGTAAACTGCAATATGCATGCCCCTGAGGCACTTCCCGTTATGGAGAACATCGATGTCTGTGCAGTGACAGAAGCCTGCTGCAAGCCTAGTGATAGCACACCAGCACTACCAGGTTATACCACATATCATACGTTATGGCCCCAACACCTGGACCAAAACATCAAAGGAGGGGGAGTGTCCATATGCAGCACAGACACCCATACGGCCAGGTAACTGACAATGCACAAAGCAGCGGAGACCACCCATGTGCACCTAAGTGTAGTCAAAACCGCTGTACAGTCTGTAGCATGCGACACACCACACTCTCACACACAAGAACTCCACCCAGACATCCTGAAGACACTGGACAGTATGAATGTCCCACCAAATACCAGACAAGGTACACACAAATTACCACAAAGGTGGCAAACCATTATGTATGCAAGGAGTAATCAGGGACCTAGGGACACAAGTCGACAGTAATCTGTCATGTGACACTCACAATGCCAATGTGGCTAGGAAGATTGTTGATATTGGACACCGTGTCATGAAAGGATTCACATCTACATCAACATAGGTCACTGTGCCGCTGTACTGTTCCCTTATCAGACCCATAATCTAGTACAATGACTCATATGGGATGTACCGGACGTGACACCTGCAGCGGTTCGGAAGACCTCATAGTTACCCCACCAAGAGGATAAAGGGTGTGAAATATATGTCATATGCTGCCTGGCTATAGACACCCCAGCTGAATGCAGTCACAGACCGCCTACACAGAGGCATTGTATGTCTGTTGTACAAGGCCATGTCCAACACAGGAGTAATGGACATGCTCCATCACAGGAAATCAAAGCCATTGGAGCTGTGAGAGTGACAGATGTCAGCCTCAACACATAATGAAATAGGATGTGCTGGAGGGACAGATACATAACCCAGAGGCTCCCCACACCCAGAAACAGGATCCCAATCCATGTTAGGCAGAGCCCCTCACTGACACCCCTCAACAGGAATATTGCCAAGTGGATGGATGATTGTACATGTTTACTGGGGGTCTTCACTGTGTCATGACCAGACAGAGGCACAGTAAAGAAATTCATAAATGGCCATAATAGTCACATAGCAAAGGGCGGCGAAAGACACACACACTCTGGCTAGGCTTACTAATGCCCTAGGGTGGATAGCCTAGTATGAACCCATGAACCTATGAAGATACAAATTGTACAGGACACTAAGGATAATCACAAGGCTTACTTAACTGATGGTAGGAACCATGTTGGGCATCCACAGATATGCTCCAAATCACACAGATATTACAAACAACATATCAAACACACACACATATTGCCAACATACAACCTGACAGGTGCAGTGCAAACACACACCCCCAGAATGCAAAATATCTATCCCAGCAGACTGCTGGTCCCCTGACATTGCAGATGCTGAGGTAACAGCCATCATCTGCAAAGCAAAACACACAGCAGCAAAGGTATGTGATGGTGTCCTGGGCTGAGGCCAACATGGACTCCAAGAATAATGGAATGCCAAATCACACTACTGCCCAATGTTTGCCTTACCACAGGATATGTACCCAAAGAGCAGTGTACAACAACAGTGGTCCTTCACAACAAAGGTGTTGCCTGCATGGATACTGCAAACTACCACCCCAGGATCCTGACAAGCTTGGTCTGCACAGCTGTGGAAAGGATCAGTATGTACCGTAGACAGAAAGCTATTGTGGACCTACTGATACTGGACCCTACACAGTGTGGCTGTCGTAACTGCAAATCCTGCCCCTAAACATGTTTGACTCATTTGAAGCAGTCATTAAGGTAATTGAGGGCATTGTGGTCCACACAGCGTAGCAGGACTGTGCATATGCTTATAGACAATACCCTACGAGTTCAGTATGGATATGTTCACCAGCTTAAATATATACCCCTATGTCAGTAGAGGGGTTGCAAACCAGACCAAGGACAGAACTGACATGGTCAGACATGCTGCATCCATGTCAGACTACAAAGCAGATATGAGTGGCATCCCACAAGGCCTGGTCCTGGGCCTCCCCCCTCCCCCATTCTGTATATATGTCCCATAGGTATAAGCCAACATGGAAGGACTGTGACTGAACATATATGCAGAGGAGTACAAACAGCCCACCATATCCGACCCCCAGCTGACACAAGCAACCCACAAAAGGTCCACCTACAAACAGACAACTGGAGCCATAGCCATGTCAGCAAGCTAATTGAAGAACTGTGTATAGACAACCACCGTGGATATACAGTAAGTGCCCACAAATTACCACACAGGTCTTAACCCATTATGTACCTAACATGTAATGAGAGACCTGGGGACAAAAGGTGATAGATATCCTGCACTGGACAAACATGTGGCTGTAGTGTTCGCAGAAACATACTACATACCCACCCAAACATGAAGGTTGGCAGATGTAGATAAGGGGAGGTCACTGTGGCTCTGCAGTCATCCTCCATCAGCGTCACAATTGACTATAATAGCCCCTGTGGGATATACCTCAGCAGACACCTCCATCAACTGTAAAGTCCACAACAGTACCCCACCAGGAGTAGCAAAGAGCATGAACAGATGCCATGTGTTTCCTGAGTAAACAAACTGCAGCCCCACACACTGCCATACTGCCCAGCTACAGGCAAGCTGTGCCTGATGTATGAAGCCATGTCCAACCTGGAATCAATGAACATGCTGCACCTTGTACAATCTTAATGGCAGTGAGCTATGCACATGAGAGACCTGAACCCCAGCACTGACATACATAGGACAAGCTGTACAGAATGATCCATAACAAAGAAGGCACCCCCACTCTTCAGTAAACTCCCGGTACAGGTCAGCCATAGAGTCACCTATCAACACCCCTCAAGAGGAATCCTGATGAGTGGATGGGAGATGGTAGGCTAACCCTGGGTATCACTGTTATGTCAGAGGTAGACGGAGGCACAGTATACTAACCATGACATATGTCATGGCAAACTCCAGTTACAATGTGTGTCGAAGGACAAACACACCCTGTGACTAGCATCAGAAATGGCCTAGGGAACATCGCTAGTGTTTGCTAATGTCCACCCATGTTGTGGAATACACTACCAATGTTGGACGAGCCTGGTGTAGGTAGTCCATATCTGAACATAATGCAACATGGTCATATGTGCACTATTGGCCCCTACACAGTCTGTTGTGCTCACTATGAAGATGTCAAGCAGTCATAGGACTAAAGCCCAGGATACTGTCCACCACAGTGAAAGTACTGAACCAGTACACTATACGGTACTACAGTGTTAGGTCATTATGAAAGTATGTTGACAACTGTCTGCAAAGTATCCCATGCAATCCCTGCAGGCACAGTATAATCCCTGTTGTGGCAGACACAAAGCAGTTGGCCAGTTAGTACACAACATGACACCCAACACACAACCATAAACGTGAGATATTGTTGAAGTTCACACACACCCAAATATGTGGTGAACTTCATAGTGCAACATATGGAAAGCTCACACTGGGCATGCTCGCACACTTTGATAAATGAGGCATATGTCAGACAACATGCCATGGAAAGGTTGAACTGGGCATGCTCACACACTTAGGCCATATCTCCATTTAGCAGTTGGCCACACATATCTGGTATTTGTACGTGTCAGTCCAGGAGCCAACCACAACACAGCAATCTGCCCAGTGCACACAGTAAATGACTACAGAGACATAAGTGATATAGTGGATTGCCGTCATATGCAAACATCTTCCACAGATACACAAGTTGGTCATAGGAACAGGGAATGCTATGGCAATAAAGACCTGCAAACAGTAGAACAGCACAACAAATATTGTGCATCCGACAATTCAACATATGGGTGTAGAGGTCAATACTAGGCTTGTTGCCCTAGGGAATGACAGCTCAGCCAGAGTGTGCTTGGCATCTGCATCCCCAGTACAGTAGGCTACTGTGCCACTGTAAAGTAGGTCACATAAGGCAACGTGTGAGGCTAGTGAGCTGTGCCTCTGTCAAGCAGGGGCACAGTGGAGATCCCAGGGTTTGAATGTGCTAAGCCACAGCCATGTTGTCGGAGTGTGCTGGAAGAGGGTTGCTGAGGATCTCTAACAGTAAGTGGCCGTCAATAACAGACTGAGGGGAGCCCTATCTGCATTCTCTGGACAATTCCACTGTCAACACTGTGTTGTGATGATTATGTGTGAATGAAGTGCCGTGCCGGAACTGTTCACAGATGTCCTCCCTCTGTGGGCTACAGCTCTGCAATGTATTAGCTCACTCTGTCTGTTGTATGGCTCATATATGGCTGGTGTACACCTGACAGGTGTCTTGTTGTGGAGCAGTCATGGGTATATAGCATGATCAATGCAAACTGTACACATGCTCATAGAATGCAATTGTCAAGGATTATGCTGAGTGGCCAGTATAGTCCCCCAGCATGGGTCCTCTGAAGTCGTCCACCCCAGTCTTCACAAATGTAGAGTCTGCTTGTGCTAAATACAGTTTGTGTGCAGTGACAACCTTGCCTGGGGGTGGAGATGGGATATGGATGTCCAGGGAAAGGTGGATATGGTCAGATATCAACAATGGTGGTCTACCTCTGGTGTGGAACAGTGAGTACCCATGTTGCAGATGGACAGGTGCAATATGTATTCCCCCATGTGGCTGTGGTGTGTGGTTCTGCCATAGCACATGGACCCACAAAGTGTAGTGGCTGTAGGGTAAAGTGGTAGAGGCCTGAGTAGTTCTCACACACAATATGCCTGTACCTGATGTTAACAACTGGAATGGTGTATGTGAACACCTGCATATCCCGGCACTGTTCCCAGGGAAGCTAAGTGTGTGTCCTGGATGTGGGTGTGGTGTTCTGGACTGGTTGTGTTGTGTGTTACAGGTCCTGTGGTCACAAAGCATGGTATAGAACATAACCTGCCAGTGCGATGGGCATATCTGACCCTGACGTAGGTGGCTGCAAATGCATATATATGCTATCCCCCACCTGACAGGTAGTACTACATGTACATACCTCTGTAGAAATAAAGATGTCAGCACCCTATAAATACTGCAGGTGCAGAGCAGGTGCCCAGTAATTCAGATAGTGCGCTCTGCTAATGCGTCTCCCTCAAGTGTCATAATATAATTAGGTAGGGGTTTGAATCCTGCAAATGCTCAGTGTGTGTGTGAGTGGGGTTTGTGTGGGTGAAAGTCTGTGTGAGGGAAATGTCCCTTTTGGCAACTGGGAAAACACACTAGAGGATACACATTCCCCTTTCTAAACACTGACAATGTCAGCACCCTATAAGTACAGCAGGAGTAGGGAAACCTCCCAGTACTGCGAATAGCGCACTCCGCTAATGCGTCCGTCTCGAGTGTCTTAGCATAGTTAAGTAGGGGTTTGAATCCTGCAAATGCTCAGTGTGTGTGGAGGGGGTTAGTGTGTGTGCAAGTCTGTATGAATGAAATATCCCTTTTGGCAACTAGGAGAACACAGTACAGGATGCACATTCCCCTTTCTAAACACTGATGATGTCAGCACCCTATAAGTACAGCAGGAGAAGGGAAACCTCCCAGTAACGCGAATAGCGCGCTCTGCTAATGCATCCAAGTAGGAGAACACAGTACAGGATGCACATTCCCCTTTCTAAACACTGATGATGTCAGCACCCTATAAGTACAGCAGGAGAAGGGAAACTTCCCAGTAACGCGAATAGCGTGTTCTGCTAATGCGTCCATCTGCAGTGTCATAACATAGTTAGGTAGGGGTTTGAATCCTACAAATGCTCAGTGTGTGCAGAGGGGGTTAGTGTATGTGCACATCTGTATGAGGGAAATGTCCCTTTTGGCAACTAGGAGAACACACTATAGGATGCGCATTCCCCTTTCTAAACACTGATGATGTCAGCACCCTAAAAGTACAGCAGGAGAAAGGGAGCCTCCCAGTAATGCGAATAGTGCGCTCTGCTAATGCGTCCGTCTCGAGTGTCATAACATAGTTAGGTAGGGATTTGAATCCTGCAAATGCTCAGTGTGTGTGGAGAGGGTTAGTGTGTGTGCACGTCTGTATGAAAAAAATGTCCCTTTTGGCAACTAGGAGAACACACTACAGGATGCACATTCCCCTTTCTAAACACTGATGATGTCAGCACCCTATAAGTATAGCAGGAGAAGGGAAACCTCCGAGTAATTCAAATAGTGCACTCTGCTAAAGCATTTGTCATGAATGTTATAACATAGTTAGGTAGGGGTTTGAATCCTGCAACTGCCCTGTGTGTGTGAAGGGGGATTAGTGTGTGTGCAAGTCTGTGTGAGAGGGATGTCCCTTTTGGCATCTGTGAAAGCACTCTACAGGATGCACATTCCTCTATCTCAGCACGGATGATGTCAGCACCCGATACGTACAGCAGGAGAAGGGAAACCTCCCAGTAATTCGAATAGCGCACTCTGCTAATGCGTCTCTCCCTAGTGTCATAATATAGTTAGGTAGGAGTTTGCAACCTGTAAATGGCATGTGTGTGTGTTTGGATGTGGGGACTCTTTATGTGTGCAATTCTGTATGAAAAACATGTGCTTTTTTGAAACCAGGAGATCACACTACATGATGCACATTACCCTTTCCAAACAGTGATGATGTCAGCACCCTATACATACAGCTGGAGAAGAGACATCTACCAGTAATCAATCTGCTACTGCGTCACTCTCAAGTGCCATAACATATTTAGGTAGGGGTTTAAAACCTGCAAGTGACAAGTGTGTGTGTGTTTGGATGTGGGGAGTTTGTGTGTGTGCAATTCTGTATGAAAAACATGTTAGTTTTGGCAATCAGGAGATCACACTACCTGATGCACATTACCCTTTCAAAACATTGATTATGTCAGCACCCTATAAGTACAGCCAGAGAAGAGGAACCATCTAGTAATCCGAATAGTGCGCTTCGCAAATGTGTCTCTCTCATGTGTCGTGACTTAGTTAGGGGGGGTATGAATCCTGCAAGTGTGCGTGTGTGTGTGGGGGGGTAGTAGGGTGTGTGTAAATGCAAGTGTGAGAGAACAGATCCTTTTGGCAAATACTACAGTACACCAGATGCTGCATATTCCCCCAGTAAACACAGGGGATGTCACCACACTATCAGCACAGCCAAACAGGGCTAGTTGGCCAGTAATGCCAATAGTGCGCTCTGCTACTGGGTCTATTACCATTGTCAGAGTACAGATAGGTATGTTTTGGTAACCCACAACTGCCACGTGTGGTTGTGTCACACATTATGACCTTGTGTGGGTCTTCGTGCATAACAATGCATGCCATTGCCTAAACCAGCAATGGCATTGCACACATGATGTATGTGTGTGACACATACACATAAATACCCGTGACCTGCAGTAGTTACCATGTCTGACACATGCCTCGAGTGGATAAATGATATTTGCAATGCATAACAATATGACTGTGTCTTACTGTGCAGGGGCCGCACGCGGTATGTGTCTATACAGTGTGGGTGTATATGGTAAAATACCTACAGCAGGGGATACACATCTGGTCTGGGCCGTATAGTCTACATGTAGTCAATGTACAGGTGCTGCATGTTCCCACCTGTTGTGGGAGTGGTAACATGTCATTCCACTGCAATTCAGTGACTACATGCTGTGAACCCTTTAACTAGTGTGTTGTAGCTACAGTAATGCTCATGCACAATGTTTGGCTGGATGCAGTCCAGCCATATAAAGACAGTTCTTGAGACTGTCATATTGCCAGTGTTGTTATGGAGGATAGGTGGTTCTCCTGTGTATGGGAGGGTTGTGTGTGCCAGGCTATGAACCAGATGGCAGTCCGACACACTGTTAGCTGCACATGAATAGGCCCTGATGCTTTGTGCTGTGCCAACAACCTGGAGGTATGTGTATCTGTGGTGCCTTGGGATACCACCCCCCTGTCCATGTGTGTTACATGTGTAGGGGACGACAGGCATGGTATGAGGCATAACCTGGCAGTGATGGGTTGCACCTGTGAGCCATGAATCAGGACTCTGGTACTGCACAGACATTGCAGTTCACCGTGCTGAGGACAGTGTCCAGTGCATGCATCTTGTGGTGTACACTGCTGGTGTTGTGTAGCAGCACTGTTAGTGTCCTAACCTGTGTGATACCCGTGTAGGTGGCTATGTAATCTGTGTCCTGCAGCATAAGGCAGTATGTGTGTATCAAGGAGCTTCGCCAATATACATCGGGCCATGGGTGTCATGTGCAAGCTGCCCCTTGAACATCATTGTGGCTTCCCTAGCATGTAAGCACACATTGACAGCCAGCGGATACCCTATGAATGACATTGGAGACTGAGCAGAATGTAGACATACAACACCCTTCCTACATATAGTGGTAGCATACCTGGTGAGGGTATGTTGGCAACCAAGATCAGGCTCATACTGGCCCGTGACACATGCTGAGAGATCCATTCTATGTTCCCTATCATGTAGTCCAGGGAGGTATGTCTCAGGTCATCCATAGCGGCGTGGTCAATGACTGAGTCATATGTGTCCATGCCTCTGACTGACCTGTATGCATGTGTTTTGTGCTGGACCATAGTGCCCCTGAGGCATATCACTGTGACCTTCACCATATACAGCCTGTTGAGTGGGACCCCAGTGCAATGCCCAAGACAGGTACCTGACACATCTGTAGCAGGTGTGTTGTGTAGCCCTACAGGCTGTGAGTGTGTGGCACACGGGGTGTGTGTGCCATGTGTGGCATGTGCTCTGTTCTGACGTAACGTATGCCTGTGTGCCAGCTGCGGAGGTGTGTGATGCTCAGGCAGGATGCTATTCTGAGTCCCCACGTATGCCCCAGTGTGTTCAGCATGCTGTCAGTGCGTGTCTATGTTTGACTTGTATTGTAGTCACTGTAGTATGACATGCCACCTGACAGGGTATGGCATCACTGGGTTCAGAGAGCTCAGTCCCCAGATTGGCTATGTGGTGGCATCCCACACATGTGTTGTACGTTCCTGGCCAAGGGTGATGGCTGACTGCATACATGTGGCAGCTGTGACATTGCCGCATGACTCACATAAACCACAACTGGACCATAGAGGTGATTCACAGGTTACCTTTGCACATGCTACCCTAGTAGTGTGATTGCCATGGTGAGTACCAACACATAGGGCCAATGGGGAACAACATACTGAAGGTGTGTATGTGTGGGTGTACTGCTACTGTTTCATAGCACTGGCATATATTATTGCACACGTGGGTAAATGCCAGGTAAGACATGTGCAATGTGTCACAGGCAACGTATATGCGAACAGGACGGACAGTGACGTTCTGTCATGTGTAAACTTGACATACGTATCGTACGCTATGCAGATGTCACTAGGAGTCCACAGAAGCAATGTAACTCTGCATTGCAGGTGGAAGCAGTGTTCCAGGGAACCCCAGGCGAACATGCATGCAATCAAAGCTACAGTAAGCAGGGCTGGAAGTAGTTCATTGTACAACAAAGAAGGGGTAACACTAACAGTAAGTAGCAGTGCAAATATGTAGGCACTATCAACATTTACCCAGGAATGCACAGCGCAGATGCCCATGGTAGAACTGATATTATGTCATAGTTAATTGTGATTTGGATTACATTGGTACTGCACACATATCAACATACGCAAACATCCACATTGCATAGTCGTTGTGGGCAACTTGACACCATTACTGTACATGTCCATCATTGCATATCACTACTTGCATTAGCTTCCCCCCTGTGCTACCCATGTATGTGGCTATCTGTTGACATCCTTACCACTGGCATGCAATAATGTGCAACTGTTACACTTTGGTACGTACTATGGGTGCAGATAACAATTCAGGACATTCATACGGTTACTGCATCAGGCATGCTGGGATATACACACAGTCATATCAGCACACTGTACTGTTACCAACATGATACTACTAATACACTTCTATGTAGTCACACTGTGCATCAGCAACATGTTTACCTGTTCCCGCAATGATGTTGGAGATTGCAGGAGGTGGCACAGTGTCATCATATGCACAGGGTGTGAATTAGGTATGTCTGAGTCTGCCACTGATGCCACCAATTGACATGTGTGTGTATGTGTGTTGGTGAGGGGCAGCAGTACAGGGTGGGGCACTGTTGGTGCAGTGTGTGCGTGTATGTGTTCACCCTAGGTGTTAACATTTCGCATGTGTGTATGCACGCACACAGTTCCACCTCATGGCTGCCATATACAGGGGTGTGTGGACAGCCACAGACTGCACCTGGCAGGTCATACAGATCAGTGTCTGTGGGCATGGACATGATACCTGTGCCTGGCAGGGGTGCTACGGACCATATCCAGTACTAAGCCAGACTGGGTACTGTCATCAGAAGTGGGAGTGTGTTGACTGGACACAGGTCCCTGTTGGGACTGTCCAGAGCCACGTGCACGTGGTCTCCTGGGGCATTCCAATGACAGCACAGACCCAGCATGCTGGGGCTGCTGCTGGCACTATGGGGGCATGCGCGGGCCTGTTGTCGTCCACGCCGACTGCCAGCTGCTGCTGTTGCTGGCATACGGCCACGTCGACGCCGCAACCGGCCACCATTGCCCTGGCTCATGGACATTTGGTTGTGGAACTGCTGTAATATGTCCCCACAATGTCTGTCTATGACATCGGTGAAATTACGGATAGCATCCGCGATGTCACGCATACTGTCAGTCATGGCTGTGCGACATGCTCTCAGCTCCCTCAGACCCTGTCTGGTGTACCTTTCCATACGCGACTGTGCCTGCATGACAGCCCGAAACATAGCTGAGGTTGACAGACCTCTTTGGGCACGTCTGCCAGAGGCAGTACGTCCATGGATGCTCCCACGAGAACCCATTGGCAACTGTCTGTGTGGTACCATCGCAGGACCCTGCCCATGGCTGCTGTGTGGGGAAGCATGTGCCACAGATACCACATTACCCTGGTCAATGCCCACTGTATCCTGTCCATCACCTAGGGACAATGGTGACAAAGGATGTACTGGCAGGATGACTGTGCTCAATGATGGGGTTGCCAGCTGTGTACTGTCAATTGGCTGACCAATGGCGGACCCTGACACACCTTCCTGTACCATTAAACAGATATCACCATTACCAGTACCTGTGGCACCAGATTCAGGTTCCCTGCTGCAGGACACCAGAGCAGCACCAGAACCTGTGGGAGGAAGACAGGAAACACAGTTTACAGTGTACACACAATGTTACCAGTGATGCACTTATGCACACATGCACACATGGACACATGCACACATGCACATATGGACACAGGCACACATGCACACATGGACACAGTCACACATGCAGACATGCACAAGTGGACACATGCACACATGGACACATGCACATATGCACACATGCACACATGGACACATGCACACATGGACACATGCACACCTGCACACGTGGACACATGCACACATGGACACATGCACACATGCACACATGCACACGTGGTCATGTGTACACATGCACACATGCACATGTGGACACAGGCACACATGCACACATGCACACGTGGACACAGGCACGCATGCACACATGCACACGTGGACACAGGCACACATGCACACATGGACACAGGCACACCTGCACACATGCATACATGGGCACAGGCACACATGCACACATGCACACCTGCACACATGCACACATGCACACATGCGTAGTCCCACCAGGGACTACCCTGTGATTGTTTATAAAGTAGACTTAGCAGATCGGCATTGTTACTCCCACTGGTAGTATCCTGCCTATGATGTGAATAGCAGTGCTTTGCTCACTCCTGCCCAGCTGGGTATGACATACACTGACAGCACTAAATAATACTGGAGTTGCTGTTGATTCCCTTCTCATTCTTTTTGTATGCTTTATTGTTACGACATTCATTCTTCATAGATATATATATATATATATATATATATATATATATATATATATATATATATATATATTATATATCTGTACATACACATGCACATACATCTACATAATTATATACATTTCCTATGCTGGGCACTGCTTCCACCTGCGCAAGCGCACTCAGACTTGCTTTCTGGTACTTATATATGTTTTCTACTGCTTATTTGTGCTTACACCTGCTTACTGTTGCCTTATTCATTATGACACTACCACTTTGATTGCATGACATTAAACATTTCATGAGGTACTCCAGTTCACATTTACATGTTATTATGTAGGTTATACAGCAAAAGGACATTCCACATGAAAAATGATATATATGCTATAGCTGGCCTCAAACCGTGCATCCCTGCTCGTTAGGCAGATGCTCTAACCATTATACTATTGATGTTAACGTTAACTCTGCATGTGTTTCTCTATTTGGTTGATTTTGATGTGTAAGCTACGCTAAGCAGGAGGCAGTGATGCACAAACACGGTGCGCTTCACTTACACTTTCGATATTGAAGCAATACAAACGTGAAATAGAGACACGGGGAATCTAATTGTGAAAGTTCTAGGGACGGGGCTCAACATTCCACTACGTGTTTGTGTGTTTACTACTTTGATTTTTTTTTCAGTGTTCATGGACACTCTTGTATGCTTAGCATACATTTCAGTATCCGGGGACACTGAATTAATTGCTTACTATTAGAGGCAGGCTCTAGTAGTAAGCATAGTAGGTTGTGCTACTGTGGGGGCATGTTTCTGCCTCTGTAGAGCACTTGAACATGCCCCCTGCACTCGCACACATTTCCTGTGCACATTGAGGATGCGGCAGCGGACCCTCATAAATATTCATATGACGTTGCTGCACCATCTGTAATGGGGACGCTCGGCACAAGGCTAAAACCGTCCTTTTCCGAGCTTCATGAATCCCAGGGTATAAGTGACTAAACATAAAACTCCAGCTGTAATTATATAACAAAAAAACACACTGCAAGAAACATGAGCATTTTCACTTTGGACAAATTATGTGGTGACTTTACTACATATAGAGAATGACTACTTCAGTCCCTTTTTAACTATACCCTCAAAACATGCTTTGTACCACAGGAATGGAGGAGTGAAATGATTATCCCACTTCACAAAGGTGGACCATCAACTGACCATGGAAACAACAGACCTATTAGTCTGACTAGTCTAATATGCAAAGGCATGGATTAAATTATGGAAATGATCAATAAAGGTGACCTTCAAACACTGAACCCAACTCAGTTTGACTTTTTCAAGGGAAGGCGATGCCTACTAAACCCAGTGGACTTCTTTGAGAAGGTACCAAGGCAATGGATGAGCAGAAAATAGTGCATATCTCCTACCTGGACCTGGCAAAGGTGTTTAATGCAATACTCTACTCAGGTATAGTTTCAAACTCAACAAAGTGATTATAAATCCATACATAACTTACTGGATTGCCAGGTGGCTCCCAGACAGGACCCAGGAAGTCAGTATTGGTGAGACCACCTCTGCTACGAGGCTTGTCACCAGTGGAGTACCTCAGGGCTCCATGCTGGGACCACTCCTATTTGGCATTTACTTCTCAGAGGTAAAGGCTAATGTCAAGGATCTTTGGCTGACAAAGTTCACAGATGAAAATTGACAGTTATCATAGATTCCTCCCATGACACAAACCTCTTACATGAGGATCTAACACAGACAAATGACTGGTGTCAAAGCCACAGATTAAAACTCAAGGCAAAGAAAGGCATTATAGTGACTTTTGAGAAGATAGTCACCCAACATAATTACTCCATCAATCATCAGCTTTGCTCAAGAGGTATGTTTCTTGGCATCCATGTGAAGAACAGATAATAATGGACTATGATTTGTGAGACCTGACCGTAATCCTTTGTAGTGCATGGAATTTTATCTATTCCATGTATTACCATTTGCTTCATGCCCAGTAGCAACCTATATCAAAAGCTATGGGCCGGATTCACTAAGGTACACTAAGTCTAAGTGCAGCTGTTGTGTAGAGTATACTAGTGATAGCATAAGTAGCTGAATTACATGCTAGAGCCACAAAACAAAGGTAAATGGCAAAGTATGCTAGTGATAGCATAAGTAGCTGAATTACATGCTAGAGTCACAAAACAAAGGCAATTGGCAAAGTATGCTAGTGATAGCATAAGTAGCTGAATTACATACTACAGCCACAAAACAAGGGTAAATGGCAGAGTATGCTAGTGATAGCATAAGTAGCTGAATTACATGCTAGAGCCACAAAACAAAGGTAAATGGCAGAGTATGCTAGTAATAGCACATGTAGCTGAATTACATGCTAGAGCCACAAAACAAAGGTAAATGGCAGAGTATGCAAGCGATAGCATAAGTAGCTGAATTACACACTAATTAACAAATCTAACTTGGTGTAGCTACTCAGGAAGCTATAAAGCAATCGTGTACACTCAATTTAACCATTTGCTCTGAAATCCAATACTCATTGGATTATAGCCAGGGCTATACTTAGAAAAAAAGGATGTTAGCAGTTGCTGCTGCCATCATTAACCTGTATGTGCAACGCGCTTTAATTCAAAGTACGAATGCTGCTGCCAGACCTTGGCCGAGAAGAAGGGGGGGTGTTGGGACCCCGTTTCACTTGTTATAGATTTCATGATACAGAAATTGTAGAGTGATATCGAGTGGATACGGAAGCACTCAAGGAAGTATGCAATCTGTGTCACCCTCACCTGAGGCCCCAAAGAAATCATGGAGAACCCATCCCAGTAGAAATAAAGATATGTGTAACATTACATATATTAGCTACAGGTACATTTTAGAGACCCACAGGGGATATATTAGGGATGTCACAGGCCTCAATTTCCAGAATACTACATCAGTTTCTAAATGCAATGCTACAACATGCAAGAAAGTGTATCTGTTTCCCACCCTCAGGAGAAAGCTAGAAGCATAGAGGAATTGTATGCAATAGCACACTTCTTTGAAGTTCTGGGGACCATAGATTGCACATATATAGAAACAAAAGCCCAACCCAATGAACAGTTAAGGGATAACACTCTAATTTGTCAGGTTTTCTGTAATGCCAAAGGTATCATCTAAGATGTCTTTGCAGGTAACCCAGGCAGTTTTCAAAACCCATACATATGGCACAGCTGTGAGTTGTACATAAGGTTTGCTAAGAGTGATTTATACATGAGTATCTGGTGGGGGATGCATGTCATGCCCTAGAACTGTGGCTTATGACACCTATGAGAAACCCACACAATCCCTCTGAACAAGGATACAATGATGGCCATGCTTAAACTAGAAATGTCATAGCATGTGTATTTGGCTCACTGAAATCAAGGTTCTGATGTCTAGGCTTTATTGGAAAATCTCACTCAGACTCTGCCATAGATTGGTATGAAGGAAATGCTAATTTGTTTTTGCCTTCTTGTAATTTATATTGTTTCATGGCTTCTTCAGTTTTGTATATTATAATGCATTTTCTTTACACTGTGTTTTAGTTTCTGCTTTTGATTGCATATTTAAAGAAAGAATGAAACCACAGCTGTGTCTCTTGTGAGTCACACATAAATTACAGTTTTCTCCACCCTCCCATGCCAATGTTGTATTTTTAACTCAATTGCGTCTAGTTGCTTGTCCCTTTTGTTAATTTGATCACATATTTCCTTTATTTTCCTCTTTCATTGGCTATTGTCAGTAAGCACAATGTTATGATTTTGTGAAATCACTCCCCTTCAGCTATTTTAATTTTTTGGCCATCCTACTGTATTCCATAGAGCCAGAATGTTAAGTGCCCTCCCCCTTCCAATCTATCTTGCTCTTTTAAAATTAGTGGCTCTCCCCTTAGACTGCTAAAGCTTGAGCTACTCCTTTTTTATCTAACTGCTTAGCATACACTACATATATTGACCCATTTTTTTCCTGTCTTACCTTTAAAACCTGCAACATCTAGTCTAAGATGGCTAGTTACTGAAGAGCCCATATTCTGCCTTTCAGTAGTCACCTTAGGATTAGTGCTTCCATTTTGCCTCTGGAGAGATACGAAGCATAGGGACATTAGCTCCTGGAGTCTACTGATCACCAGAAAGCCTGATAGCTGCTTCATAGCTGCCAACTTGGAATTTGTTGTTATATTTTTGCTCCTGGTGAGAGAATGCGCAGAGGGCATTGATTCCTGACTGTCTCTGATTTGGCAGGGAGTGTCTGTATGGGACCTTCCTGACTGGTCTTGTTGCTATTTAACTCATTCACTCTGGAGCAGCTCAGAAAAAGCTGCCTGCTTAATTCCACCATAGGAACAACAGTGTAGCCTGAGCTCATTTTCAGAAAATCCATTTGTAATACCATACAGAAAACAAATGTTCATAACTCTTTAACTATAAGAGCTAGAGTAAAAATGTGAATGTGAAAGTTGTTGCTCAGACACTGACCTTTGCAATAGTGTAAATGTTGATAGTGCATATCAAAGTCATTATTAAATAATTGGCTAAGAATGCTGATATTGTGCATATTTTTTACCTTTTTGGAAAAGCAAAGCGCAGTATATTGGTCAATGTACCATGTAGAGCCATACAATTTGTATTTAATTTATTTGTTTGTATGAATGCCAACTTTAAAATGATATCTTAACCCTTACTGTGTGATGCTCCTTTACAGAGATATTCACAGAAATATGATAAATATATTTCTCATAATTGACAAATAAACAAAGCATAGTATCTCATCACCTGTAACAGACAGAGGCTACATATCAGTATAGAAGTTGTGCATCTGAATGTCCGCTTCAAAATGATGCATCATTTGTGTCATCACCATGCTCCCTTGCAAAGATATGGGCATAATAATGAGAAGTATTGTAAATGTAAAATTTTCATAATCCTACAAGACTAAACAAACTGTGATATCTGTACATGCTCAAACACATCGGGAACAATGTTCAAATGTTGAAATAAAAATAAATCGCAAGTTGAAAAATATAAAAACACCAAGTATTTAATGATTCCAGTAACAAAGAAATGGTTAGCGCTTTCGTTTGAACAAGTTTCCAACTTCGTCAGACAAACTATTCTACATGCATTCACCTTAAATACCCTAACATTTACTTCTATTGGTTAAAAACAATGCCAGTCATCATGATATACAGCTGAACATAAAACTGGTGCCTCATGTAAACCAAAAACTGTCAACAATACATTAAAAACAATTTAATACAACTAATATTCAAAAAGAGTATATATGTATGTATATTTAAATATGTGTAAGAATGTGTAAATTAATGTCTAAAACTGTATGTTGTTGCCAGTTGTCAAACAACCTTATTTTTGTTGATTTAAAACCTTTTTTTCTTTCAAGTGCTTTTTGTTTCAGTATGGCCGAGATAGAAGTGCGATCATTGATGCCAGGCCAACTGTCTGCTTGAAAGCGGATTTGCCATTTTAGCTCATTTATTTCTAACTGTAAACCCCAAGGCTTCTTTTCATCAATAGTGACTTGATCAATTACTACAAAGGAAAATTTATGGTTCACATTGTCAAAAATATGTTTGGCCAATGCATTATTCAGATTGTTTTTCCTAATAGCGTAGTCATGCTCATAGATTCTTTGCCTAAGCTTACGCTAAGTCTTTCCTATGTAGAAACCAGAGCATGAATCACACATGGCCAAATAAACCACTGCTCTGGAATTACAAGAACATTTCCTTTTTATCTGATGTCTAATGTTTCTAATAGTTATGTTATCAGTTACTTTTACCATATAACACCATGAGCAAGCTCCACATCTAAAAGTTCCTTGTTTATTTACATGAAAGGGAACTTGTCTGTTATTAAATAAATCCTTAAAATTATTACCTCTTCTGTATACAATATCTGGTTTAACCCCTAAGTGCTTCCTGATGTTATCATCCTCTAACAGAATTGGCCAGTTTTTTTTTCAAAAATAGAAGTTAAAAACTTAGCGTCCTGGCTAAAAGTTATAGTTAAGGCTTTTTGAAAGTCTGGAGGTTGTTGTGTGGTGTCATTACATAGTTCTACCATGGTACTATATTCTATAGTACTTAAAGTTCCCTGACACTCGCCATTGCCTGATGTAAGTGGAATGGGGCCTACAATAGTTTGAAAATAACCATTTATTCTCTTGGTAATGGCTTCCATACTTAGTTCTTCCACTAATTTTAGCGGGTAACCTCTTTTCAGGAACATACCACGTAGAAACTGACATTCTTTCAAAAACTCTTCATGTGTTGTAACCATGTGAGCAGCCCTGACCAATTAACCTTTCATAACAGACTTTTTTTGATGAAATGGGTATGAGCTTGCATAATGCAGAAAAGTGTTACAGTATGTGGCTTTTCTATGAATTTTGGACACATATCTGCCACCTTCATCATCTTTCATCAAATTCACATCTAAATAATCTATGCTGACTGAATCATATTGCCATATAAACTTTAAGAAACTAGTAGTTTCATTAATATATGACAAAATTCACATAACTCAGCCTGCATTCCTTTCCAAATAATACAAATGTCATCTTGAAACCTTTTGTATAGTTTAATATAATTATTAAACCTTGACTGGAAGACAAACTGTCTTTCCCAGTATGTCATAACTAGGTTTGCATAGGCTTCACCACACAGTGAACCCATGGCTATCCTTTCTCTTGCAAATAATACTTATGGTTAAAAGAGACATAATTATTAGTTAAAACAAGCTCTAACAATTCTAGAATAAGGGTTAATGTACTGTGTGGCACATTGTATTCTACAAGCATTTTGTTTACCCATTCTATCCCAGTTTGTTGTGGGATAACTGTGTAAAGGTCAGTTATATCTATGGTGATGAAAATGTAATTAACGTGATAAGATGTTTTATTTATCTGTTCTAAAAAGCTTCACAAGTCTTTACATATATGAGGTTCTTTCACTATTATTTTCTTTAACTCATGGTCCAAGATAGGTTCATAGATTAGTACTAAGCTAACTGCCTTTGTGAGCTATTTTAAGCCTAGCCAATTATCCCTTGTGTGACTCAAACCCTGCACCTTGTGTTTGTAAGGCAAACACCTTAACTATTAGGCCACCCTCCCAAACCTGAATTGGGCACATGAAGCAGTAATGGAACCTCTTCCATCAACTAGAGGTCTCATAGGAGGATTTTGAATCTCTTATGTATTTTTGGAATCCCAAAAAATACTGGTATTCGTGGGGTAATGATGTTCAGATAGTTATACAGGTCGATGTCAATTCTTCTCTCTAAGAATATATCACTGTGCATGAATCTTTCTGTATGCCCCATTTAATTCATTTAGAGACACTTCACTATATGTGTCAGTTTCTAATAAAAGTTGTAATCTTTCATTGTAACTGTCTTTATCCATAATAACTACCCCACCCCCCTTGTCTGATTTCATTCTAATGTTGTTACCTTGCAAGTGTTCCATGTCTGCTATTTCAGTCTCTGTCAAATTAAAATTGTGAGACTTGTTTTTTCTCTTTTGTAAGTTTTTTTAAGTCAAGTTCACATAATTCTTTATATATGACTAACTTCGGATGGAGGGGTGGGTTATAAGTTGAACTAATACTTCATAAATTTTGATGAGAGTCATATAACTTGCTATGATTTATAAGAGAAATATTTAACATTCTAAGGTATAACTTTAAATCTATTATTGTGTTCATAAAATCAAATGATCTAGCAGGTACAAAAGTCATCATTTTTGCTAATAGATTAGCTACATCAGTTTCTATATTTACTTTAGAGTAATTATATACCTTAAAATCTTTCTCATCATTTTCTATGATAGTATAAACATTCAATACATTTTTAACAGACAGAGACAGCCCAAAAGGCATATCCCCCATGCATGGGGCTTCATGGAAAAAATCATTACAGCAATCATTGTTAGTACAGTTCACGTTCTCCAGTTCCTGGTCTTCGGTTTGGCCCCTTGAAAACCCACTGCTTGATACCCCCCCTTACCATAGGCCTAGCTTGAGAATCAGTTTTATTTCTGACTCTCTCGGATCTTCTCAGCGCAAGGTATTTATCTTCATAGTTACCCATAACTTCATTTTCATCTGTGTCATCATTAGGCACTTTCCCACTATTAGTATTGTGGTTATTAGCCCAATTATTCTGAAATTTGTTATAAAAAAAATTGCGTTTGGGTTGTGCACTTGGGGGTTTAGGGTATGCCAAGCCGTTAGCATACTCGTTGATGTCTCTCTTTAATTTACTACTCTTCCCCATTTTTAAAGTCTCTATGTGTTGCTCTTTGCTGTTATATATTCTCAGGTATTCGTATTTAAAGTAACAAAATACCAGTAGGACAGCCACGGCAATAAAAAGTCTCTTTTAATACTGACATAAACATGAAATAGGACAAGCGCTTTCACATATCAAGTATGCTTCATCAGATCCTCTAAAATCAAATAAAAACCTTCAGTTTTAATACAATAATATAACAAATCAGCAGCTCATAACAATTAAAGCTAATTGAATATCAGTTAAACATTAAAAACACAGAACACAAATTCAAACTTTTCTCAGCCTGCGTCCCTTTAATACAGGCTTAATAGAGAAACTGTTATTTATTCCTGGATATTTATGTGCTTGTAACCTCAGTATCCAATGAAGTTCTTGTTGTTCAAGGAAGTTATTGGTAACACCCCCTCTGATATTATTGTACACTGGTTGCAAAACCCTAAAAAAAACGGTGTTCAGGAAATGTCATTACATGCTTGGCCAAAGCATTCAATTCATTCTTTTTGTGTATTTCATATAGATGTTTACTAATACGTTCCTTCAACCTCTGAGTAGTTTTGCCCATGAAATAACATGGGCATGTATCACACATAGCCAAGTACACCAGATTACTAGTATCACAATCAGCACAGAACCTAGGTTCAAATTTAAACAGAGTGTTGGGACAGTTGAATGTTTGTTGTGTGCATAAATCATCACAAAATTTGCACTTCCTACATGCATAAGTACCTAATCTTTTGCTCTCTATAGAATGCTTGTTCCTCTTATCCTTACATAAGAGCTGTTTCAAGTTAGCATTATTGCAAAACTTAAATGTGGAGTCTCACATACAATTCTAGCGGTGGAATCATCAGTGAGCAAAAGTGGCCAATATTTGTGAACAATATCTCAATATCTTTTACCACTTTGTTGTTACTAGTATAGTCCGTGGTAAAGGAAAAATATTTCCTATTCTGTGTTTGAACATTGTTACTGGGTGGGGAAACAACTGCGGCTTCAGACTGCACATTATTAACATGTGTTGTTATATCCCTTTCCAGTCTCTGTATCATGTTTTTCTTATAACCTCTATCCAGAAACATGCTTTTCATTTTGTGCATCTCCGAACTGAGGGTTTCACTTCCTTCACATATCCTTTGAACTCTCATTTATTGACTTTTAATAATATTTGGAAAAATGTGACGGGGATGCATACTATCATGGCTCAAAAGCCCATTCTGCTAGCATGATTTTCTAAATAATGTGGTATGAATATTCCCATCCTGATTCTTATAAACAGATACATCAAGAAAATCAACATGATCATAGGAGCTAATAACAGTAAACTTTAAAAAATCAGTAGTTAATTCTAACTGCTGTACGAATTGGAGCAGAGTTATGATCCCCATCCCAAAACATAAAAACATCATCCACAAATCTTCTATATAATTTAACTCTATTAATATGTGGACTATTATGTAGATGGCTTAACTCCCAAAAGTGCATAACTAAATTCATATAGGAATTAGCACAAGGGGTGCTCATAGCGACTCCCCATTTCTGCAGAAAAATCTTTTCACAAAATAGAAAAAATTATTACTCAAAATAAGCTCCAAGAATGTACAAACTATCTCAACTTCAACATTAGAGAAGGCTCTTAGTTGTAATAAAACACTTCTTATAGCATCTATACCATAATCATTTGATATACAAGTAAACAGGTTCTTAACATCCATGGTAACCATCAAAAGAGAAGATACATAATTTTTGGCAATGTATTCATTGATATCATTTAAAAAGTGCATGGTATCTCTCAATATGGTGTCAATCATAGGAACCACCTTCTTTAATTTACCTTCAACATAAACAGAACGTGATTCAGTAACCTAACCACCTCCCGACACAATGGGTCTCATGGGGGGGGGGGTGATACCAAAGATTTATGTATTTTGGGGAGTCCCTTGATCACTGGAATAACCAGGTGAGTCACTTTCAAAAAAAAAAAACAAATAAAGTCTCAGTGATTGATCTATTCATTAATAGTTCATCTAAATAATCATGTACCCTATTAATAACTGTTCTAACATAAGGTCTGTCCACTTTAACATACACATCACGATCATCCAGCATTTCATTCATAGTTCTGACATAATCAACAGTATACATAAGGATAACCGCCCCACCTGTATCAGCCAGTCTAATAGGTAACAAATCATTGTTCATTAAGCCTTGTAAGGCTTCTTTCTCTGTGTCTGTCAAATTATGAAAAGCACCCAGTCTCCCTCTTTCAGTATCTTTATACAGGGCATCTTCACACATTTTAACAAACAATTCAATGTCGGCTGGTAGCGGTGGAGAAAATGTACTTAATCTGTGATATGTAGTAGTATCGCCATCATTATCAGAAACATTAGAGTCATTAAACAATAATTTACAAGCAAGATTTCGAGCAAAAAGTCTTACATCAGTCAAAGTGTCTGTTAGCTTCATTGCCGTAGCTGGATCAAAGGATAAACCTCTATTCAATAAGGACATCTCACTAGCAGATAAGTTATAATTAGATAGGTTAACAACAAGACTACCTATCTGCATGTCCTCCGACTGTGCATTTGGCCCCGGTATCCCTAGAACTTCCGTTTCTGTCGCCCCCGACTGACAGAATGATTGAAGGTTCTTTGTTGAATTGGTAGGGGTAAAAAAATGCTCAATACTCCCGGGTTTTACAGGAGCAAAAGATTTGGACCGTGCTCCTGCTTGTGCATATGTTAGCACTTGTTGATTAGGCGGAGGCGTAGAATCTCCAGAATCACCTCCTACTTGTGGATCAGTCACTGGCATCACTGTAGTCATAATTTGTGATACAGGAGTTTCCAAATTTAAAACTGCTTGGGTAACTGAGGAAACTATTGGAATATTTTGTGTTTTATTCAATTCATTAGAATTATTATTATCAGTCACTGATTCACTATTAAACCTCAGCCATACAAAAACATTACCAACATGAAAATCATTATAATCCCACTGAAGTTTTCTTTGTTTGGTTTGCTGCAGTCAGGATTCATATAAACATATATACACGGCTGCTATTTCACTCTCTTTCAAATTAAAATTGTGAGACTTGTTCTTTTTCTTTTGTAAGTTTTTTAAGTCAAGTTCATATAATTTTTCATATATGACTAACTTCAGATGGAGGAGTGGGTTATAAGTTGAACTAATACTCCATAAATTTTGATGAGAGTCATATACCTTGCTATGATTTATAAGAGAAAAATTTAACGTTCTAAGGTATAACTTTAAATCTATTATTGTGTTCGTAAAATCAAATGATCTAGCAGGTACAAAAGTCATCCCTTTTACTAACAGATTAGCTACATCAGATTCTATATTTACTTTAGAATAATTATATACCTTAAAATCTTTCTTATAATTTTCTATGATAGTACAAACATTCAATACATTTTCAACAGAAAGAGACAGCCCAAAAGACATATCCCCCATGCATGGGGCTTCATGGAAAAAATCATTACAGCAATCAGTGTTAGTACAGTTCACATTCTCCAGTTCCTGGTCTTTGGTTTGGCTTCTTGAAAACCCGCTGCTTGATACCCCCATGTACCATAGGTCTAGCCTGAGAGTCAGTTTTATTTCTGACACTCTCGGATCTTCTCAGTGCAGGGTATTCATCTTCATAGCTACCCATAACTTCATTTTCTTCTGTGTCATCATTAGGCACTTTCCCACTATTAGTATCGTGGTTATTAGCCCAATTATTCTGAAATTTGTTATCGAAAAAGTTGCGTTTGGGTTGTGCACTTAGGGGTTTAGGGTAGACGAAGCCATTAGCATACTCATTGATGTCTCTCTTTAATTTACTACTCTTCCCCATGTTCCCATTTTTAAAGTCTCTATGTGTTGCTCTATGCTGTTATATATTCTCAGGTATTCGTATTTAAACTGTTGAAAAGAGACATCATTTCTTATGCTAATGTCCAGAGCTGATAACTCTTTAATTAAAATATCAATGTCTTCATCATTATATTTTATTAACACTTCCAAAAATTCCAACCCAAACTTTAAAAAACATGTTTAACAGTTCAAATTGAACTGACTCTCAAGCTAGACCTATGGTACAGGGAGTGGTATCAAACAACAGGTTTTCAAGGGGCCAAACCGAAGATCAGGAACTGGAGAACGTGAACTGTACTAACACTGATTGCTGTAATGATTTTTTCCATGAAGCCCCATGCATGGAGGATATTTCTTTTGGGCTGTCTCTGTCTGTTGAAAATGTATTGAATGTTTGTACTATCATAGAAAATGATGAGAAAGATTTTAAGGTATATAATTACTCTAAAGTAAATATAGAAACTGATGTAGCTAATCTATTAGCAAAAGGGATGACTTTTGTACCTGCTAGATCATTTGATTTTATGGACACAATAATAGATTCAAAGTTATACCTTAGAAAGTAAAATTTTTCTCATATATCATAGCAAGGTATGTGACTCTCATCAAAATGTATGGAGTATTAGTTCAACTTATAACCCACTCCTCCATCCGAAGTTAGTCATATATAAAAAAAAATATGTGAACTTGACTTAAAAATCTTACAAAAGAACAAGAACAAGTCTCAAAGTTTTAATTTGACAGAGACTGAAATAACAGCCATGGAGCACTTGCAAGGTAACAGCATTAGAATAATGAAACCAGACAAGGGGGGTGGGGTAGTTATTATGGATATAGACACTTACAATGAAGGTTACAACTTTTATTAGAAACTGACACGGATAGTGAAGTGTCGCTAAATGAATTAAATGGGGCATACAGAAAGATTCATGCACAGTGATATATTCTTAGAGAGAAGAATTGACATCAACCTGTATAACTATCTGAACATCATTACCCCATGAATACCAGTATTTTTTGGGATTCCAAAAATACATAAGAGATTCAAAATCCTGCTATGAGACCTCTAGTTGATGGAAGAGGTTCCATTACTGCTTCATGTGCCCAATTCAGGGTTGGGAGGGTGGCCTAATAGTTAAGGTGTTTGCCTTACAAACACAAGGTGCAGGGTTTGAGTCACACAAGGGATAATTGGCTAGGTTTAAAATAGCTCACAAGGGCAGTTAGCTTAGTACTAATCTATGAACCTAAGAACTTATCTTGGACCATGAGTTAAAGAAAATAATAGTGAAAGAACCTCATATATGTAAAGACTTGTGGAGCTTTTTAGAACAGATAAATAAAACATCTTATCACGTTAATTACATTTTCATCACCATAGATATAACTGACCTTTACACAGTTATCCCATAACAAACTGGGATAGAATGGGTAAACAAAATGCTTGTAGAATACAATGTGCCACACAATACATTAACCCTTATTCTAGAATTGTTAGAGCTTGTTTTAACTAATAATTATGTCTCTTTTAACCATAAGTATTATTTGCAAGAGAAAGGATAGCCATGGGCTCACTGTGTGGTGAAGCCTATGCAAACCTAGTTATGACATACTGGGAAAGACAGTTTGTCTTCCAGTCAAGGTTTAATAATTATATTAAACTATACAAAAGGTTTCAAGATGACATTTGTATAATTTGAAAGGAATGCAGGCTGAGTTATGTGAATTTTTGTCATATATTAATGAAACTACTAGTTTCTTAAAGTTTATATGGCAATATGATTCAGTCAGCATAGATTATTTAGATGTGAATTTGATGAAAGATGATGAAGGTGGCAGATATGTGTCCAAAATTCATAGAAAAGCCACATACTGTAACACTTTTCTGCATTATGCAAGCTCATATCCATTTCATCAAAAAAAGTCTGTTATGAAAGGCTAATTGGTCAGGGCTGCTCATATGGTTACAACACATGAATTGTTTTTGAAAGAATGTCAGTTTCTACGTGGTATGTTCCTGAAAAGAGGTTATCCGCTAAAATTAGTGGAAGAACTAAGTATGGAAGCCATTACCAAGAGACTAAATGGTTATTTTCAACCTATTGTAGGCCCCATTCCACTTACATCAGGCAATGGCGAGTGTCAGGGAACTTTAAGTACTATAGAATATAGTACCATGGTAGAACTATGTAATGACACTACACAGCAACCTCCAGACTTTCAAAAAGCCTTAACTATAACTTTTAGCCAGGATGCTAAGTTTTTAACTTCTATTTTTGAAAAAAAAAATGGCTAATTCTGTTAGAGGATGCTAACATCAGGAAGCACTTAGGGGTTAAACTAGATATTGTATACAGAAGAGGTAATAATTTTAAGGATTTATTTAATAACAGACAAGTTCCCCTTCATGTAAATAAACAAGGAACTTTTAGATGTGGAGCTTGCTCATGATGTCATATGGTAAAAGTAACTGATAATATAACTATTAGAAACATTAGACACCAGATAAAAGGGAAATATTCTTGTAATTCCAGAGCAGTGGTTTATTTGGCCATGTGCGATTCATGCTCTGGTTTCTACATAGGAAAGACTGAGAGTATGCTAAGTCAAAGAATCTATGAACATGACTACACTATTAGGAAAAACAATCTGAATAATGCATTGGCCAAACATATTTTTGACAACGTGAAACATAAATTTTCCTTTGTAGTAATTGATCAAGTCATTATTGATAAAAAGAAGCATTGGGGTTTACAGTTAGAAATAAATGAGCTAAAATGGCAAATCCGCTTTCAAGCAGACAGTTGGCCTGGCATCAATGATCTCACTTCTATCTCAGCCATAATGAATCTAAAAGCATTTGAAAAAAAAAGGTTTTAAATCAACAAAAATAAGGTTGCTTGACAACTGTCAACAACATACAGTTTTAGACATTAATTTATACATTCTTACACATATTTAAATATACATACATATATACTCTTTTTTAATATTAGTTGCATTAAATTGTTTTTAATGTAGTGTTGACAGTTTTTGGTTTATATGAGGCAACAGTTTTATGTTCAGCTGTACATCATGATGACTGACACTGTTTTTAACCAATAGAAGTAAATGTTAGAGTATTTAAGGTGAATGCATGTAGAATAGTTTGATGAAGTTTGAAACTTGTTCAAACAAAAGCGCTAACCATTTCTTTGTTAATGGAATCATTAAATACTTGGTGTTTTTATATTTTTCAACTTGTGATTCCTTTTTATTTCAACATTTAAACAGTGTTCCAGAGGTGCTTGGACTTCAGCCTTGTGTGTTTTCGTATTAGTTTGGTGACTTTGTGCTTTATCATATCTGTACATGTGTACAGTGCACAGAGACAGTTCTTTTACCATGTTGTAAGGAGTAACACTGTCTTCAAAATGAGGTATTAATTGGCATAGTGACATGTTCCTTTGCAAAGTTATTTACCAATATATGGGAAAAAAATCATAATTTCCATAACCTAAGTCCGAAACAAACTTTGATATCTGTACATGTGTACAACATGCAGACACAGTTCTTTTACCATGTTGGAGCTATGAATATTGTCTTTAAAAATGAGGTATTACTTAGCACATTCAGATGGTCCCTTGCACAGTTATTTACCAAAATATGAAAAAAATCATAATTTCCATACCCTAAGTCCAAAACTAACTTTGATATCTGTACATGTGTGCAACATACAGACACAGTTCTTTTACCATGTGGTAAGGAGTAGCACTGTCTTCAAAATGAGGTATTACTTGGAACACTGTTCCCTTGAAAAGTTGTTGTTTCTTTTGGCTTTTCCCCGTTAGGGGTCGCCACAGCGGAACTCCGGTCTGCTAATGATTGGCAGTAAGCCAGTGAATCAGTTGCCTCTGTTGTGTAAGCATAAGCTCCAAAATGACACAAACCATTTTGCACACCAATCAATTCAGCAGTCTGACCATATATGCACAAGCACTTCCTTGGTCCACAAATTAATTATTTCCCCTACCAACATCTTCATTAGTACATGTTTATACACATGGCCCAAATTGAAACATTCACCCAAATGACTCCTTCAGGACAATGATGACATATGCACAATCACCAAAACTAAGTACTTTATGAACATATATATATATATATATATATATATATATATATATATATCTACATATACATATACATATGGGAAGACAAAATCAGGGGCTTCAGAGGGTAGGTAGTTGAGGAAGAATAAAAAAAAAAGGAAAACACAGATGGAACATTATGTTTAGTACATACCTTCTTTATCTGATATTGTGTGAGTATGCACAAGCACCAAAATGAAACTGAGCCCTTCCTGTCATCTAAACTATACACATCTCCCTGATTGCATTAGATTATATTCCCTGTAAGCAATGGACCAAATTGATGAACCAGTAATGACAACATTACACATTTCAAAACATTTCAGCCATAAAAGGCCACTCAGACATCTGTCATTACAATCCACCAATATCACTCAATAAGCACAATTTCTGCAGAAATAAAAGTCATCTCATTGGAACATGGCTCATACCATTTGTAAAACACAGGTGCTCCCCCATGATCAGCAGTTTCCTCCCTTCCTGGGATATATATATATGGCTCTACCTGACAAGATTGAAAGCTCACAACACCGACAACCACATGGCCGACACCACATCATCGACAACCAAAATCTCGGCATCGGAAGAAAACCACAAAAACAGAACATAAAATTCCCTTTCAACTGCTAGCAGGAGGGCTCTGCCCCCCTCACACCTCCCTTGGGGGGCTCTGCCCCCCCCTGTAACTTTAATATACCAACTCCGAGATCACACTACAGTGCAGGAATGGAAATCTTTCCATTCTGCACTATAGTGAGGTGCCGGTTCCACATTGTCGGTATTCCGAATGTCGATCATATGGTGTTGGCCATATGGTTGTCGGCATTCTGGAATGTCGGTAATGTCAGGTAGACCCATATATATATATATATATATATATATATATATATATATATGTGTGTGTGTGTGTGTGTGTGTGTGTGTGTGTGTGTGTGTGTGTGTGTGTGTGTGTGTGTGTGTGTGTGTGTGTGTATACTTATTAACTTGTATCTTCAATATTTCCTTGCATTTGTATGTAGGGAGGACATGCAGACTCTACACAGAAGCCATCTCAGCCGAGAATCAAACCAAACTGGTTAGAAATACCCCTATCAACAAACATATGCAGCTTCTTCCACACATTCATACACAACCTTTCCACATGGGGTCAGGGTGTCATTTCAACAGTGACAATTATTTTCAGTCAAAGTTCACAATACCGGGTGGCCAGCCCTGCCTGTTATTTATTCTTTCCTATAACTCACTCTCATGCACGTGCACACACACACACACACACACACACACACACACACACACACACACACACACACACACACACACACACATGCACACACACACACACACATACATACCTATGGCCAGTTTAGAGTACCCGATCCACCTACTGGTGGATTTGGAATGTGGGAGGAAACCACATCACCCTGAGGAAACCACATCACCCAGAAAAAAACATACAAATACAGGAAAAACATGCAGACTTCACACAGAAGGCACCCCATATGAGAATCAAATGGCAGAACCTGTTGCTGCAAGGTGACACCACTATCCACTGTGCCTCTGTACTACCATCAAAACATAATAGTTCAAATGTTTTGTAAGTGAACAGCTGATTATATAGTTTGTGCTATTACGACTGCTATAGTGCACAAGGTTTTTCATGGGAGTCATGATGTTGCCCAATAACTACACCTTAGATATATCTCAAAACATGTCCTATTCCTTTCTCATTTCATATTGCACTTCATGTTTGTATTACTCTAACTCATCTTTAACTTCTTCAGGAGCCACATACAATTTTAACATTAAATCACAATCATAAGTTAAATATATACTTATTCAGTATTTCCACATTATATCTTATTAAACTGTAAATGTTTTTGTATTTTTGGAGCTTTTCTCTTTGGGCCTCCACTGAAAATAGACACCTACCAGGTCAAATTCTCCTGGTAATCCAGTGCCAGTAAATAAAACAAATAAAATGTCATTGCAGATGTGCTCACAGCAATCACTTGCTCAAACTTGCCAAATGGGTGGGGGCCCAACCTCATACACCATTACATTTTTCAGACCAAACTATACACAAAACAAAAAATTACCAGATTAACCCACACAAACCCTGATTAAACATAAAGCAGAAACAATTTATAATGTTACAAGTGCAATAATGAACTACTAAATTCTCTGTTACCTGTTAAAAGCAATATATGAACAAGTCAAGTATTTGAAAGATGTTCCTGTTAGGAACTACAAAGAAGAGAAATGGAGGTTTACATTGCCAAGGATGGACATTCAAGTAGATACATTTTTTCACATCTGCAAAATAAGATGGAGGTTCAACATTGGCAACTTTTCTAACTTTGTTGGTGAAATTAGTTTCTCTCTACACTAGGAACAGGAGAGACCAAACAGTCCGATAGAACTGAGCTTTGGGTAAGGTGTTCCAGATGGGAGGATACAAAACCCCTTGAATGAAGCAAGTCTAGGTAGCCCCTTGAATGTACAGGGGGCAGAAACAGAAGCCACATTAATGTGGGCCAATAAGGAGTTACAGGAATCATACTGGACTCGGAGATGGGCTTTTTGAACTGCTTTACAAGTAAGAAGGACCAGAGACCATGCAAAAAGCAGACCCTGTGACCACCTCACTTATGAAATCTCTAACAATGATGCTGCCCCTCTTAATCTGCAGCAAGTGTACAAGAGGCCCATAGCATCTGGAAAAAAACTGTCTCCAGAATAGACTGGGGATGTAAACGGTCCCCTAAAAGCACTGCATGCACCAGCAAGTCACTTCATCATAAGGGAAGGACTTGTCAAGATTTTCTCATCCATTTCCTTGCAACCAAACCTCGGGAGCCAAGTGTTACCAAGCCATGCAAATTTCATTTTCAAATGAAAATGCATTTTAAATGTTAAAATAGGATCTAAAAGTGCTCCTGTCCACTGACAACAATATAAGCATTTACATTCAACATAATATTGCAACACCAAAAACACCAATAAAAAATGCTCTCACGAACCTTAACCCTGCTAAGGAACTTACATATACTACTCCTTACTCTTACTATTACAGAAGCCCATACCGGAGAGTAAAATAGGAGAACCCAACTTGCTGACACTTTCATGTCAGTCCTGCAAGGATTATAAAAGGCACAACATTTTCCGGTACTCGACAGTTGAGCTCTACACTGGGCAAAGTTTATAGCAACACAGCAACCGGTCGCGTTTCAAACAAAAACCCTAAATTAAAAATGAGTTAGCTATAACTGAACACTGATACATGCACCTTCTTCCTTAACCAAAATATACACGAAAACAATGCCTATGGGGTATGTTAAAATAAACAGAACTACACACTCCTATGGAAAATCAAACGTTCACAAAATATACTCAAAGACAAAAGTGCACATTATAAAAACACAGATGTTACCTACCACCACTTGAAACATGCTGCTTCCTGACCTCTCACCATACAGGGCATGACCCCCATACCCCCCCCCCCCCAAGAATAGTTCGGAGCAAGTTAAAAAAAAGTTGTAATACTTACAATTGCTTCCAAAAACCTTAACCAATACTAATGCATAAAATTACTGCAACAATATACTGCATATGCAACAAATTGCAAACTTTAAAAGGTAATGGAAACAAACTTAACAGCTAGTATTTACCAGATGCCATCCCATAGTTGATCATATTACAGATCTGCTAGTTGGTCCGTGAGGAGTTGAATACACAAAACCGCCAATTGGCGAATCTGAAATACATACTGTGTTATTGCGAACCGATCGGCACAATAAATAGAGGGATCCAAGAGTATATTCCACCAAAGGCTGAAAAATAAAGGGAATATGTACTGTTGAACCCTCTATTTATTTGGATAGAACACAGAAATATTAGGTCGGAGTGGAGGTGGCAAGTAGTTGCTTGGGCTCCCATTGGCTGTCACCATTTGCATGATGAAAGGCAAGATAAACCGGCTTGCAATTGAGATGAAAATAGAGAGTGTATTGCAAGCCAGTTTTCTCAGAAAAGGCAAATGTGAACACCATGAAAGTCCACACTGAAACTAAAGTTGAGAAGGATATTGACTAATTTAAGTTACTTTTTCAATGTAATAGTCAACAGTGGAGGTAAAATAAGAGGGCAAGGCACTCGGGTGAAACAGCATGCAGTTACTATCATCTCACAGTGCACTCGGATGTAACCACAGAGACACCATGAGACGGTAGTCGAGGTTAATGAGTTATGGCATCTACCATGAAAAGACTGCAATAAGTCTACATACTCCATCATCTAGGCAAGACTTTTGATGACCAAAGAGCCTGTAGTCTGCTTCTATCTTGGGATTGGTGCATACCTCCTAACCGTACCAAATTACTCATTTTTTACCGAGTTTTTGGGTTCCAAATAATGTGGTGCCATGATTCCCAAGTGGCACCCCTTGATTTCCAAATTTCCTGGTGCTTTATTTTAAAATTTTATTTCCTGGCTTTTTGAGCTGATGCCATCATGTGGATGATGATGTCAGCAGCCTGCCAGCCTGTTGGAATTGAGCTCAAGCTCATTCAGCTCAATATGCATACATTTCCAGCTGCTGAAAGACTGGAATCTATGCTACTGCTATCTACCTATGGAAGAGTGAAGCAGAACAAGCCATTCTGATGCTCTGTTTGTGAAGCTGCTGCCCTGGAATGGGCTGTTTGAAGCAGAATGAGCTGGTTTTCTGCTGTTGTGCTGCTGTATATGGGGAAGAAAGCTTAGGGAGAGAGGTGTGTGTACAGACACTTGCAGTTTCTGAATGAAAGCTGTGTGTAAATGCCGCATGTTGAATGTACTTGGTGGCTAGAGGAGGTACTCAGGCTCAAACCTTGTACCTTGGGTACAGGTGAGAAAAGCCTAAAGTCCCTACCCACTACCCCTTCTATAAAGCTTTCCAGATTTATGCCTCATATTTTTGTTCTGTTCCTCATAAAATCTGTGGTTTTCTGGATTTCAATGAAGGATTGAATTCACTAAATAATGACAGGCATTTGAATTTCAGACTTCATATTCTTCAGAAAAATAATGGTAACACCAAACCTTTTATTCTAGCAGCAATTAAGCTCAGTATGGCTGTATTCCCCCATTATTGGCTTTGTCCAGGTTTTTTCTGCCAAGTTTACAAGTTCAGAAAATAAATGGTAACACCAAACCTTTTATTCTAGCAATTTTCTAAGCTTGTAAGATCAGTATGCCTGTATTTGCCCATTATTGGCTTTGTCCAGTTTTTTTGTGCTTGGTTTATAAGATCAGTATGGCTTTATTCCCCTATTATTGGCTTTGTCCAGTTTTTTTGTGCTAAGAGGTTGAGAGCTATGATAAGAAATGAGAACTGAATTCACCAAATGATACCCATTTAAGTTTCAGTCTTTCTATTGTTCAGGAAAATGCTGATTTGGCGTAGTGGTATGTTGCTCTGACTGTACTGTACAGAGTTATGGGGCCAAGACTTGGCAGTGAAATGCATGGTGGTAACGCAATATTTTATTCCAGCAACTTTCCAAAATTATACAAGCAATGTTTAAAATGTGACCCTGGTTTTTGAGCTTTTGTTCTCCCCTCAATAAATTTTGGCTTTTTCCAGATTTCGTGTGCTGAAAATTTGAGAGATATAGTTGAGTGTCGAGTGGATTTTACAAGGAACTGAGAAATTCAGGGGAAGAGAAGTTTAGTGTTGCTTATGCTGAATCTGCTTGCATTGTTAATAGCGTAACAGGTTAAGTGCTTGCTTTTGATGCAGAAGGCTGTTGGTTCTACTCCCACAGTATGTAGATGTATTGCTGATACTGTACTGTGTTGTTGTACTTTTAAAGGGGGTGGGTGGAACAAATGTAGCTACAGATACAACAGAAGTGAGAAAATATCATGCACAAGGGCATTTCTGCCTCAGTGGAAAGAGCAAAAAATATCATTAACCCAAATTCAGGTACATACAATCATAATTATTATGTTCTGTGCTGCGTTATAAGAAAATATTTTTAAACAAATGCTGTACATTTTCCAGCATTCAAGATAAAACATTTTTCCACTGCAGGCAGTGGAGAAGCAAGAGTGACCAGTTAACAACACCTGGGTTACAATGATAGTTTTGATGCTTCAGGATGAATGTAGGAGAGGGTATGTCAGTACTTGGACTAAAAATTGGAAGTCTTAAAACATGCAGTTTGCCCAGTTTATTCTGTTGTGCATTTACATCTATGGCATTGGTCTGATAACACAAATCAGAGCAAGTCAAGCAAAAAACTGAAATTGAAAATAAGTTCGAGAAGCTATGCAAGATGCCCATGACTTACACACTACTGTCATTCTACTGTCATTATATATATATATATATATATATATATATATATATATATATATATATATATATATATAGATATATTATGATGGTTTGAAATGGGCATTTTTGTCATTATTGGTTCATGCATTTTGTTTCATTGCCTACTGGAAAAATGTTCAAACAATAAGTTTAAAATGTACTCTAAGTCTAACAAGTGTGCTGTGTTATACAAGGAATATAATTTAATAAAGTCAGGAAGATGTATCGAAGAACACGTGTAGATTTCTTGTTTTGTGTGCAAGGGGCCTAAGATTTGAAAACAGCCCAAAGGTAATCTTTATTCACCACCACTGGCCAGATGTATTTTCTTTGGACATGGTGTGGGTTTCAATGCTGTTTCAATGAATGTGAGTTTCAAGGGCAGAGAAGTTTTAATGCTAAGTATGTTTTCATTTTGAGACAGTATTGCTTTGTTTAGCAGATGCCTATTAGTGTTTGTGCATTGTGCTATAAAATGTAAAAATAAAATCCAAATAATCATTGTAGAAGTACAGCAGTATGCACATTAGTGTTTATGGTAAATGGGGTGAACTAGCCAGGTAATGGGACATTGGAATGGCTGCAGGGGGACTTTGGTGCCATATTTTGATTGGCTGTTCTTCAGTTTGCATTTGAAAGTTGGGTCTATATTAGAACATTGAAGTTTAAGGACTTTGAATGTTCTAATATCGACACCTAGTAACCGAAAGCTGAAAATAGCAAAGTTGTAGATAACCAAATTCTTTCCTTGGGAAAGAATTTGGTTGTCCATTCCTGTCGCTTCACTATTTTCAGCTCTGCGGTGGAAAGTTAGGGTCAGGTTCAGGTATTCAGGTAACTGTGCGATTGTGTGGGCGTGAGGGTTAGGGTGGGATAGGTGAGTTAGCGTTAGGGCACGGGTCAGGTAAGTGTGTGAATGTTTGGATGTGAGGGTTAGGGTGGGATAGGTGAGTTAGGGTTAGGGTGCTGGTGAGGTGTGTGTGCGATAGTGACAGACCTTAGGGTTAGGGTTTGGGTTAAGGTAAGTGGGTAGATAGTGGTGTATGTACAGTTTAGTGCAGGTTTAGATGTAAGATTTTAGGTGTATGTGTGTGGATTGCTGTTTGTTTGGTGTGTTTGTGTTGTGTATATGTGTTTTGGAACAGCTATTTTTTTCCTTAGGAAAAAATTCGATGTTCTAAATGTTTGGTCTTACCGGGTTCGGTTACTAGGTGTCGATATTAGAACATTCGCAGACCTGAAACTTCGATGTTCTAATATAGACCCTGAAAGTTGGTATCCCACAATTCCACTGGAGTGGATGGGGTTACATAATTATATATGTAAATTTTATGTTAATCAGCATGCAGATTTGTACCTATTTTTCATGGGCCTTGTCCAGATTTTTGATGTTTCCAGGTTGAGAGGTATGGATCGGTGCTATTGTTTTGCTTCTGATGAGAGAAGAAGCAAATGGGCATTGTATCTCAGCAGTGTGAAATTGGGGTGAGACGAGCACTAGTAATAGCCAGGCAATAGCAAATCAGGTGAATTCCCTCTTTTCATCATTATTGACAAAACTAATTCTTTCTTTTCTGTAAGTACTGTTGATTGGATGCTGTCTAACCTAACTTCAGAATATCTCCGTAAATACTTCTTCCATAAATTATTAGGGTCTACTTATTAGTTTCCTCTCAAGTATTTGGCAGTACCCTGTATAGACACAAACACCTTGAGTTGACATTTTCCCTGTCAAAGCACCCTTGAAATTTCACCATTACCTAATTGCACACTGGGCAACCATTTTGCAGTGGCAAGCACTGCCTCCTGAGCTGCAAACCAGATACTTCTGATTTTACTTTATATTCTCACTGCAACATTTTCCTTCTTCTCATTGTCATACATGCTACTGAGGGGTGATCTCTGGCTCAACTACAGAGCTTCAGCTGACCCTATTGTCTCTGATGTACTGCACATCTATAAGTCAGATGGCAGAATAAACACCTGCTCAAGTGTTCTTTATCTCTCTACAAAATAAATAGAACATGCTGGAGGGATAGATATGTACCACAGAGAATGCCTCTTCTTTGGAACTGCCTTCCAGTACTCACACATAAAGCAAAGTACTTTCTTCATTCTATTTAAATGTATTCTGGACAAATGGATGGAAATCCACAAATTCCACTGGTTTAACACACTTATTCCTTAAGGATAGGGGTAACATGTAAATGTTCTGCCTGGCTCTGTGTTATTCATACTTAAAGTATAAGGGCTAAAAACTTCATGAGAATGCAGGATTAGGCATCTAAATATCCTCATAGATGAATAGCACAGTAAACGCCTATGAACCTAAGAGATTCCAAAGAAATACATAAAAAATAAATTCCTATATTCTCAGATGATTTCTCATTATAAAGAAGATGAGCTATGTGGCTTTGAATATCAAATAAAGTCAAAAAAGGGCCGCTGAGTTCTAGGAAAATATGGCAATGTTCAGAGATGGAGCAAGGTCGGTTGGTACCTTGATCAGTGTCTTGATCTGGCACCATGTACCCCTTAATTGATTCCAAAAAAGATACCAGAGCTGAGGAACAAAAGCAAAAATGTCTCAAGGTTAAAGCAAAGAACTTTTGTGTGGATATATATTTTTTTTGCTAAACATTAATAAATAGCTTTGCTAAACAGTAGCAAAAGTGCAATTACATAGGGTCTATATTAAAACGGGTCTATATTATAATACCGAAAATCCTTTTAAGTGAACTTGAAAACACCGACACGTATTGCGTGAACCGCGATTATGTTGAATGTACTAAACCGCGAAATTCAAAAAGTCGAAGTGTCATGGTTGACCCATCTGCGGTACAGCTCTGTAAGGTAAGTGTGCGATAGTTATGGACCTTAGGGTTAGGGTGCGGGTTAAGGTAAGTGCATAGATAGGTAATGTATGTAAGGTTTAGTGTAGGGGTAGAATTAGGGTTTTGTTAAATGTATGTGTGTGGATTATTTGTTTTGTTTTGGTATATCGCTGTAGGGTAAGTGTGCGATGGTTATGGACCTTAGGGTTAGGGTGCGGGTTAAGGTAAATGCATAGTTAGTAATGTATGTAAGGTTTAGTGTAGGGTTAGATGTAGGGTTTTGGTGCTTTACTTTAGGGTTAGAAGTAGGGTTTTGTTTAGTGTGTGTATGTATGTGGTTTATTTATTTTGTTTAGGTAGGCAGTATGTACTAGGAGGTGGAGTTGGCCAACTATGGGGATTCGACTTTTTGTATTTCGCGGTTTAGTACGTTCGGCATATTTGCGGTTCGCACAATACGTTTAAGTGTTTTCATGTTCGCTTAAATCGATTTTCACTATTATAATATAGAACCTATTAAAACACCGACCTTTCAAAATGTCAAGTGTTTTAATATCGAACCCTGCCAATCCAAAATACCAAACATTGAACATTCAGAACAGCAAATTTATTTCTAGGGAAAAAAATTTGCTGCTCCAAAACACATGCACACAACACAAGCACACCAAACAAACAGCAATCCACACACATACACCTAAAATTTTACACCTAACCCTACACTAAACTATACACACACCACTAACTATCCACTTACCTTAACCCAAACCCTAACCCTAAGTTCCATCACTATCACACACTCACCTCACCCACGCCCTAACCCTAACTCACCTAACCCACCCTAACCCTCATGTCCACACAATTGCACACATACCTAACCCATGCCCTAACCCTAACTCACCTAACCCGCCCTAATCCTCATGTCCACACAATCGCACACATACCTAACCCGCACTCAATCGCACACTTAGCTGAACCTGACCCGTAACTTTCCAACAGAGCGCTGAAAATACCGAAGCAACAGAAACGGACAACCAAATTCTTTTCCTAGAAAATAATTCGTTTTTCTGCTTCTTTGATATTTTCAGCATTTACTGAAAATAGGTCGATATTATTACACTCGACATTTTAAATGTTCGGTGTTCTAATATAGACCCATTATATAGATACATAAAAGCTTCTGTCTGTAGTTTGTAACAAACACTGACTCTCATGTTGCTTTAGCTCAATAATGCTTTCAGGGAATGATCAGCATATCTTCCTAAGGACTGTTTGCACTTCCTAACAACTTACACCTGGCACAACTGCCCCTTTGTCCTACCCTTCCTATGTCTTTGGCAATACTGGACCTCGGAAGAGGGCATATGGTCAGTGCTTACTACCTGTGTATACAATTGAAAAAAATGTGTCCATATCAAGGGATGCACTGCTGGACACAGACTACCACAGATATCTTTGACTCAGATGTCAGAAATGGATGGTCCTGCCCTTCTGACCATTAGGAGAACCACTACCAGGTATGAACACTATAAATGTTTTAAGTAACTCAACAGGTTGCAGGTAATATTTGTCTCATGTAATATGTAAGCCATGTCAGAAGAAATGGAAAATAATGTACCAGTGATGAAACCATGTATAGTTAACAGTGAAATATGTTTCCCTATGAATGACATTATATAACAGAGGTTTACTTGCATATTATGAACCTGAAAGTTGCTGACCCTTATTCTTCTCTTTTATCTCAAGAGGTAGGTACTAATGCCTTCATCACTCAACCTATGATAATCCTCACTTTTCTGTTCCTCCCACCTACACCATTATTTTTTTACTTCTCAACATAAACTCTTTCTTGGTTAACTTAACAATATCCTTCACTGTGTCTAAAACACTATGAAGACACCTCACAGACTTATACACACATTTAAAATCACACAGCCTCATATCCTACAGGCATCTCTTTCTTTTGTACACTAAAACAAAGTGACCAATTGCCAGCCATGATGTTACATAGGAGATAAATAGTACTTAACTTTTCATTCAAATCCTACTGCTCTACTTTCATATAGCACGAATAATTTTTTCAATTGTGACTTTGACTCATACTTGTTTTCTATATTAACTGATATATAAAGAGAATATAACTGATGTCACAGCTGTGTACATTTGTCAGTGCCATGTTTTTTTGTACAACTATCCTTGGGATTTAAAAAAGACTTATCATGATTGCAGAAGCCTCATCTTGGAAGGTTCCACATCATAGTAAGCCTTACCTAGGCAAAGACAGCTCTACCACTATGACTTTCCTGTCAAAGGGGCAATAGCATAGAGAGAGGTCTGACTAGGAAAGCTGCATTCTAATGCAGTCTGAGGGAGTGATGTGCTCTCTCATGGAAATGGCAGTAACTTCTTATTAACTCAGCAGAGAATTCTCTTACATTTTTCTCTAGGAGGAAAACATGAACACTTTCTGTTGTGGCATTCATCCATTCACTCCTAAGTGAGTAGTTATGATACAGATAAACATAGTGAGGCCGTGAGTTTGTGTGTGTGTATGTATGTGGATGCGAGCATGTGTCTGTACATGCATGAATGAAGCTGAATGTGTGTGTGTGTGTGTGTGTGTGTGTGTGTGTGTGTGTGTGTGTGTGTGTGTGTGTGTATGTGTGTGAGTGTGTGTGTGTTGTCCGTCTGTCTGAGTGTTCACACTGTGTGAGATAGGTAGCAGATGCTGACTCCACATAGTGTGTGCATGTGTCTGTGTTTACGTGTCTGTCTGCATGTTTGTGCATGTGTCTGTCTGTGTGTGGTCTAGTGTGTGTCTGGGAGTGTAAGTGATTGTTTCCATGAGTATGAGGGGCTTGTTTGGTAATGTCTGGGAGTGCTAGGAAGTGTGTGTGTGTGTTTGTGTGTATGTGTGTGTGCGCGCGCGCGCGCGCGTGTGTGTGTGTGTATGTGTGTGTGTGTGTGTGTGTGTGTGCTGGTAGGGTGGGTGCATATGTACTGCAATGTATAGGCTTGTACTAGTGTGCTCAGGTCTAACAGCACAGTGTTTAATTCATTGACATGGTAATGAGCCAATAAAGGGGTGTTTCTGTGTGTGACTTTGCCATGTCTCTGAAATGGGGATTCTTTCCCTATTTTCTTAAGTGACCAATCCACGTTGGGCAATTAACATGGACAAAGAGAATTTCTTTTAATCCTAGCCTACAACACTTCAGTGATTGCTATTTAACTTATATGTAGCTATTATAACTGATGTATACATCAGATATGATATATATTGTGTATTTATTTTATTCATTTATCTTTTATTTAGATTTGTTGATTGTACTGATGCAAAAAGGTCTATTTCAGGCTCATCCAAGGAAAAACATAACTGTTGACATAAGCTGTATAATTTACAATGTAGATATGAATTCATAAATACATGTGAATTGCAAGCAGGTGGATTCAGTAAAGCCTACATGGCCATTTTTGACCATGTGCAAATCACAGCATGATGCACACATGGCCATGAAGATTTTTAGATTCAGTACACTCTGCATCGTGGTGTGCACTCATGCACAAACATGGCAATTTTCATGGCATGCAAATTACAGCATAAGTAGCTGAATTGTATGCTAATGAAGCCAACCAACATGGTGGAGCAATTCAACTGTTTGTAAAGCAACTGTGCAAACTTCATGCTCTTGTTGCCCAAGTATTCGAAAGTTTTCTGAATACAGCCATGGAAAGGAGTCTACATGGAAACAAGACTAAGTAAAAGTCTATAGATTTGTACAGAACTGACCATAACATGTAACACATCAGACATTATGACATTATTAGGCATGGTGGATGCTAGAAAATTAGATTAACAATAGCAACAATTATTTTTTAAGTTCAGTGACATAAATGCAGCATTGCTCCTCCACCTCCAAATGAAGAATGTACTCACAACTAATGTAGATGGTTTGAAGTGTAAACCCCATGAAACATACCATTCATACTGTCATGTAAGCATATGCAATATATATCTGATGGAATACAGTCAAATTTTATCAAAACCTGCATTCCTCTGTGCAGATATATAGTGAAGTAATACCCTCCCTTGAGTGTACAACATTGGACTCCCCTTCAGTTTACCTGCCTACATGGTTACCCACCATGTAGATTCACAGCTGTCAGCATGGCGAAGATGCAAATGAGGTCAAAACTCATTAGAATTGCTGCATCCCCAAAAACTGTAACCATGTAGTGATGTTCAGTTCTTCTAGGCACTTCCACAGTGTTCGTGGTCAGTGAATGGCAACAGTGAATAATGACATCAGGGGTGTGTGTCAGGTTATACTTACAGTGGTGTACATATAGGTCTGTGAAGTATAAAATTGCATTTAAGCAATGCATAATTCACAAGCTCTGTTTCATCCACTTTGTTAAAATGTATTGTCTCTGTCCACTTTAAGTTAAAATTTATTTTTAAATTTTTGTCATTGTTTGCTTGATGTGGTGTTCATTGCAGCCATGGGAAATGGAGGAATGAATGGCAGGTTTCCCAGTACCTGTCACATAACTATTCTTGTGGCAGCATGTGTATGTGTAGGACTAGAGTATAGAAGGTCCTGGGTTCTACAACAGAGTCTGCAACATTTTCTTCACTTTTTGGTGAGGTGCATGATTGCGCAATATCACAGGAAAGGAGAAGTGTAATAATACGATTACTTGTTCTTACCTTATTTAAGTGTAGCTGCATGCAGTGGTGCTTAGGTTTGCATCACTCACTATAATGAACACCATCAGTTTTACTATATTCAGTAAAGAAGCAGCTGTTTTTCATAGGTGCTAATTACAGCATAACTAGGTGATTTTCAGTACAGTGGAGTCATTCAATAAGGTATAAATCATCCATGTAGCCTCCATTCTGTTTTTTCCTGAATACTTCAAATACCATGGGAGTAGAGACAAGGAAATTTTAGCCCTGAAATAAAATTGTGTGAACTGCTGCATTTGCAAGGTAAGTCCTGAACCTAGAATGTATTCTTTAATAATATTATGCTATATCTTCGTATTTCTTAACTTGGTGTTGTAATCAAATAAATAGTGGTGGGTTTGTATAGAAAGTACCTTAATATGTGACAGCAGACACTTATTTTACTTATATGTGTCCATTACTAAGTTTTGTATGTCATATTCTTCCCATTTTTAATTGCACTTTTTGCATGATGTGCTGCATAGCCCAAACAGTGGAAGCAGGGAATTGGCTGTGCTCATCTGGTTTGCGTGAAACATGGCAGACCACCTAGGAAACAGACAGCCTAAAACAGAAACCGGATACATTCAATGAATGCCCTTGGCCATTGTGAAAAGCCATCCTGGAGTACAGATGGCACTGGTTTCTAGTACAGAGTGTGCAACCTTTGTTTTACTACTGTGACATTGCAGTTTACAGCAATGAAGTGCAGCATACACATCTTTTTCCTCAGTATGCTTGTGGCAACAGGTGTAAGTGCAGGACTGCCATACACATGGTCCTGGGTTGAATACAGCATATTCCATACAGTATTGCATTTACTGGTGGAGTAATCTATGCATTATCACATTTTTCTTCCACTGTATGATTCTGGGTATACTGTGTACTATAGTCCTGTAAATGTATTCCTGCTATCTGGACTGGCATGGCTTTAACTTTTATGAAAAACACATACACAACTGCCTATACATGCAATTGCTTGCCACTGTTGCATTCTGCTTGTTAGACATTAGCAATGTGGCTCACATTTGTCCACTGCTTAGCGATGTGCAAACAGGTGTAACTCGGATGCATGTACACTTTGTTAACCGTTGCTCACTGCTCTATTGAACTGTATATATAATGCTTTCTTATTGATGTATAGTTTCCATTGTCTTTGTATGACATAAAAGTACATGTGGAAACAATGGAAATTGAGGGCACATTCTAAATACATATCACATATTAACAATACATACATGTGTTGCTCCCCCTCACCCACTAAGCAGTAAAACCCTGGAGTCTTAGTATTTTTTACACACATGTATCAACTACACTACAAAGTGTAGTATATAATGCTGTGTGCTCCCTCATAGACAGGGCCAGTCACTGGCTGCTAAACTCAAACATCTAACTATACTCAATAAGGGTACTTGTATTTTTACATAGCTAGGCTTCTACATGCCCTAGTGATGTTAGGCTACTGACTTCATATGAACCTATGAATCTATGTGCCTATGCAGGCCTCCAAACCTGTTGTCCCCAGCATGGCCTGCAGATGTCTTCTACTATAGGTTCACCTGCAGCCATGTAAAAGTCAAGCTTGTGTCATGGCACTTGTGTAAAATACTGACTTCTGTAGTCTGTGTATTTAGATAGCTAGGGGTTCGGCTCTCACTGCTGTCAGCTGTGTGTGTGTGTGTGTGTGTGTGTGTGTGTGTGTGTGTGTGTGTGTGTGTGTGTGTGTGTTTGTGTGTGTCTCTACTCAGCAGAGTAAACATGCTATCCTACAGTGACTTCTCCAATGGCATGGTTTTCAAAGTATTCTGATACTTGCACAAACACACACATCCATTTCGTGCAGCCCTCACAACCTCTTGTCTCCCACATATCCTGCTGATGTCTTCCACTATACGTTGACCTGAAAACATGTAAAAGTCAGACTTGTGCTGTGGAGCTTTCATAAAGTACTGTGTTCTATAGTCTGTGTACTTAGGTAGGGGTCCTGATTTCACTGCAGTCAACTAGGTTTGTGTGTATATCTACTCAGCAGAATAGACATGCTATCCTACAGTTACTTCTTCAATGACATGGCTTGCCAGTATTTTGATACTTGCACAAGCCTACACATTCATTTCATACAGCCCTCACGTCTTGTCTCCCACATAGACTGCTGATGTCATTCACTATAAGTTGACCTGTAGGCATACAAAAGTCAAACTTGTGAGTGGTGCTTGCGTAAAGTGCTGTGTTTTGTAGTCTGTGTACTTAAATAGGTAGGGGTTCAATTTTCATTGCAGTCAACTGGGTGTGCATGTGTATGTGTGTGTGTGTGTGTGTGTGTGTGTGTGTGTGTGTGTGTGTGTGTGTCTGTGTGTTTGTGTGTGTGCGTGTATGTGTGTGTGTGTGTGTATGTGTGTGTGTGAACTGCTACTTGACATTACAGAGAGCATTTTACTCCAGCATGTGGGACACTGTTATTACCATATGCTCAACAGACAATGCTAATATCATCGGGTATATCATATTATTGCATATGCGGTCATCCCACCAGGGCATGATCAGACACTGGCTTGGAGCCCAGGCATACATCACCTCATACAATACCAGACCGATTACAGTGCCATGTCTTTTAATCTATCCACCTACATCATGGCATGGTTAGTATGCGCTGTGTTATCTTGCTGAGAAAGCCTGATGATCTGTTCAGCTGCTGCATGTGTCTGGTGAGGTTCATGCAAACGAGAGTATTATACTGTATTGCTGTTCTGATGAGATTTGTCTACAGTGCTGTCATACAATCCTGAGATGTGAATGTGATAGCATGACTTATGATGTGCACCATACGTATGCACTGGAAAATCATTAAAGAGAAAAGTTAGAAAATAATGAGATGCATTGCAGCTCCTGACTTCACAACCTTTATAAGCGAATACACTAGAACGTTTTGACATGATGATGGTATCCACTGTATAAGTTTTCAAGACAAATATAAATGACAGGTACAATTATTAGTTCAACAACACAAATGCAAATATACTAAGCACTAATGTAGATATGCACCATGTGCATCAGACACAAAGCTTTTTATCCCTGAATCCAAAAACGAGAAAACAGGGTATGGCACAGTTATCATCACTTGCACAGGGTGTTGTGTGTGGGGGGGAGGGGCAGGAGGCCTAATCTGACACAAAAGGTCAGTGAGTGTGTGTGAGTAAGAAAGGGAAGCAGGCAGGCTAAACAATGTAACTGTTGTGTGTGTGTCTGTAGGGGTCCCCATGTAAAAATGGGGAGTGAGAGTCTGCATTAACACAGCCAAACTCAGTGCTAGCTCTACATCTTGGTATTTTGGACAGGTGTAAGTCATGCATGGTAGAGGTGGCAGCTCATCATTGTTCCCCTGACCATGAGAACTGGCTCTGCCAGAAGTTGTACTGGCACCACCATGCCCAAGGTGAGATGCAGTGCTGCTACCTGAACATGACAGATGTCTGCTAGATGTGCCTCCTTCATGGGAATGCCCAGGACTACAACTCCATGGCCTGAAATGTCTGGCTGTGGACAGCACACTCAGCAATGGACCATTGGAAGTACTGCTCCTACAGGAGCATGACCTGCATGGCCACATTGGGTATCAGCATATGTTGTGGTTGATCTATGCCCACAATCATGCTGTTTTCCTCCCAGCAGATGGTCCATCATGGACACTGCTTGTTCCATGACATACATCCCTTGGTTTATCACAGACACCTCTTGTTCCAGCGTATCATTCATCTGATCAATGGAATTGGCAACATAGTGGAGGCCACATCCACAACTCTGAACATTTGTCTGGAGCATCTTTCTGAATATGCCTGTACCTCCTTGAGGTCACTAAACATATGTTGAGTGGCACAGAATTAGTCAACTGCACCAGATGGAAGTGGGACAATAGGTCCCCTCCGAACACACTTATCAACCCTCCTGCATGGCACTTTGGCCACATTTTGGCTAAGACCAGAGTCAACAGGCACTGAAGCTGCAGTAACCACACTTCACTGATCAATGTCCTCACCCTTCACATATCCAATATTTGTGTGCTCAGTGGACTGGGTAGATGTACTCCTACTGGCTGTGTCCAGGGAAAATGAATAGGGTGGCTGAATATCAACCTCTGTGTCAGATTCAACCTCTGCACCCCCTGACTGTGTCTCAGTTTTGCCACCATCATCATCAGTGTCTAATGAAACATTGACATCAGGTGGCACAGAGTCCACACTCCCACTGTTATGATCACCTGTGATAAAAAGGAAGAAACACAGGCATACATTAACACCTACACTACTATGGTGCAATATATACTAAACAACTAACAGTGTTGCCACTATTACAGACAGTATAGCAATACACACAACAGGCCTAAAATGACACATTATGATATTTCTTTAAATTGATCTGCAGTACTGACATAAGTTTATTTGGTTTACCATCTACAGGAGGCATATTTTTCTGGATTCCTGATGGTCCTGAAATAAGTTAAGCAAGTGGTAAGGGCAACCCCCATCATGTTTAACAGTAAGATGGGGTAATACATGCACTTCTCTATATCTGCATCAACTGTACATTCAACAAGAATGTGACTGACAACTCCAAGCTAAGCTTATAACTGCAGCAATCTTCAATCCCCCCAAAAAAAGACATGTGACACATGCTGCCAATAGGCCTAGGCTGAGACAGAGAAGAGTTTTTATGCCACATTTAACTTATCACAACATACACAACATGGACATTGTAGAGTGCTACAGGATGCATAGGACACAATACAGGAACTCTGCAACCTCTGCTGGACTCAACTCAGAATCAGAGCCTTTACCTCCCCATGTATTGGCTGCATACTGCTTGCATCACAGTCAGCCCTGAAGTAACACTGTGGCAACTACTGCATTTACAAGGTATGTCCTGAACATGTACTTTATTATATAATAATATTATGGCATGTCATTGTATTTCAACACTTGGTACAGTAAGGAAGTAAAAGGTGGGAGATTTGTACAGAAATTTACACATGTGACAGAAGAGAGTTATTTGACTTGTATGGGTCCATTAGCAAGTAGCAGGCCTTAGGCATCAAAGATTCACACATTCATACCTCTCCAATGTACTGATGATCATTGCGTGCCCTCAGTTTAGCACCATACATTTGTAATGGGAAATCATAACAGAGAGAATTTAAAAAGTAATGACACACATTGCAGTTTCCAACTTCACAACTCTCACAAGATCAAACAGGCAGGATGCAAAACAAGGAGGGTAACAAGAGCAACAGATCCTTGTTTGTGCCATAACAGTAGCTCAGCCTGGGTCCACTCCCCTTGAATGAACAGTGTACCCTTGCATGTGCCATAATAGGAACTCATCTTTGCTCCCCCCCACCAAAAAGAATAGTCTATGCTTGTTTGTGCCAACCAACCTGCCCTTCATTTGATGGCAACTGCATATCATAGTACTCCCAGTTAATATCCTCACACATTTTAAGGTAAATGATATAGACTGGCTCACACATTGCATGTCTCTGAGTACTGGTCAGATAACTAATGAATGACCAAGAAACACAGGAAGGTGAGTCAGAGCTGTATATTTGCAGGATTAATCATAACAGGTTCTGTGATCACTAAGTGCACCAGATCCAAATATATTAAATATAATAAATGTACAAATAAGTTTATGCCTTGATATCAGTGTACAGTCAGTTGCACTTGGTTGTGTGAGGAGTTACTTAATTTCTTTGCTGTAAAGCTGTTCGTGTGACTAAGATAAATAAGGCACCCATTCTGTTTTCTGAAGGTACATTGGAGTGAGAGTTGAGATCCAGCCCTGTGTAGACATATATCATGTGTACTAACATTTTCTACTGTGTATGCCATATATTGATTTTCCTTATTTCAACTATTTCTCATTTTTTTACATTTGTTTTTTGTGAGGGCCACTGTTTGTCTGATACCCTGCTTAGCACAAATGTGTTTCAGTGTTTTCATCTGGTTTGTGTGCAAAGAGGCAGTGCACAAACTGGTTGAATGTCCCACCCAGGTAGCAGACAGGACCCAGACAGCCACATAAATCAGCTGGATGCATTCAGTTAAGACTGTTGGCCATTGTATAAACACATTGCCCGGCAGTGTGCACCCTCAAGCACCATGTTTGCACTATGGTAAATGATGTGCAGCACTTTCAGATGTTGAAAAATTAAAAAGTGCACACTCTTAGTAAGTGTGATATCTGCAGTTGGTGGGAAAACACCATTCTACATTGGTCTTGATCTGTGGTAGGTATGGAAGGCATTCGTGGAGAGGTTTTGAGATTTTGTGCTCAAAGACGGGCTGTCCAGGAGTCCAAAGTGTTTGTTGGACTCCTAGTGAATGAATATGGTCCCAGCTTTTGCAGAGGGACTATTGTGGCTCAGATCACAAGTCAGAGGCATGGAATAATCTTGCCCAGGCTTTGATCAGTGCTAATAGTATCCCCTGCACTGATGAACAATGTAGAAATCACTACAGAGACCTCTGGATAAGGAAGAGGGATATTTTCAATGGTTGGTTAGAGGAATGTACTACTTGCAAGAGTTAAAAGCTGGATGTAGTCAGTATTGGTATTCATAATGGTATTCTGTTCTGTTTTTTTCTGCAGCTGTCCTACACAGAGAACTGAACCCATGCTGCTAGATTGGCATGGACGTGAGAAGCATGTGGTATGTATGCATCCAGACTGTACTGTTATTTTAGCATTAAAAGCAGACAGCTTTATTGGTTTATTATACCGTTGTATCAAGGTGGGCATTCATCTCTCAGTTGTAACAAGAAAGTAAGCATGCATTAGTCTAGATGCCAAAACAACAGTTCAGTATAAGAGAGTAGTCAGAGGTTGTGGGTTCAAAAACCGCAGTTCCCAAATATATAATACTGTTAAGTTTTGATTGATGTTGCAATGTAACATCAGAGATGTAAAATAGAGGCACCAATGGCCTACTGTAAACTGTAATCAGTATAATTAGAACACACGTGTGGAATATATGCACACATCAAGGATTGCTTGCTGCAATCTGTAGCATAGTGTGGATCTGTTATGAGCTGGGTTGTCTTACTAGTATAAAAGTTATTTCATAGGAGTTGGTAGTTTTAAAACTAAAGGTAACTGAACAGAGTTAAATAATTGTATCAATGCATTGGATGTCACATACGAAGTTGCTAATGTTCACCCTTGTTTTTCTCTCACTCCAACCCCTATCTTCTCTCTCTCTTTTTTTATTTTTAATTTTTAGTTTTTGTTTTTTTCTCACAGCATAGCAGGATAGGTCTGCCCCACAGGATCCACCTGCCCCACTCCACCTGCTACAGTACCAAGGCCCAGCATGTCTGGGATGCAACATGGTAGCATGCTGCCCCTGCACTACCTAGCCCCTCAGGTAGTTCTGCCCCATAGGATAGGCTAGTGGTTCCCTCCAGAAACAGTGACAGGGGTGGTGATTTTATCACCTATAATGAACTGTTAGGGTTGGTGCATAGGATTGTGCACCAGACAGTTGATGCATGCCTACGCTGGATTGAGACATTGCTGTACATCATTGTATTGAATAACATGAGGAGACACAGACATCAGTCAATGCAGCCACTGGTGCAGTGAGGTGACAGCTATGACAGTCCAATGGGTAACGACTCGATTCTCACTGTCACCCAGCTTGACATATGGGTTCATAATGTCCTCACCCTCACCCCAACCATGGTGTTCACCCACCTCTTGTGTCCTTCATCATCCCTGTATCTTGTCTTGTATGTCTTGCCTGTGAATGCTTCCTCACCTACCCAACCTACCTTAGACATACCTATGTGCCTTCCCCCACATTCTTCTTTCTCTCAAAGCAAAACAGGGCACGTTCCCCAAAAAAATGTCATCCCATACATAGCTCTCCATTTCACACATGTCCTTTTGACACACTTGATTTTGTCCTTCTGGCTATACAACAAGACTGTGTTGTGTTCACCCTTCTCTCTGGGGTTGACACTGCAAATTCAGCTAATATTCTGCACATCTGAAATTTTTTTACTGTAGGAGAAATGGATAGCTATGGTTCTTTCCTAAATCCCTCCTGCACATTCCTGCCCTCTTTTCACTTTGTTCTCCCCCCTGCTTGTTCCCCATTTCACCATTTTCCTATCTTTCCCATTTCTTTTCTTTAAAGCATAATTGCGGGATGGTACGCATTGCTCACTAATGTGTGGCTATGGCAAGAAGCAGTTGTTAAGTGTTACATACAACTCTGTTGGAAAGCAGTACCACCTAGCCATATTTTAGAGACTTCATACCAACTATCACACTTCAGAATTTGAATTTAAACATAAAAGTATTTGAAACTGCTACATACACCTGGATTTGAACTCAGTACCAGCTGATCACAAAAATGAATGGATCATTGCATTAACAGATGGTGATGCACTCATTTGTGTAGGAGGTGTATTTTAGAGACTGAATAGCAAATAGCTGTTGCATACACCTATTAGTTAACTAACTCTCTGGCTGCAGGTATTAATTCACTTAATGCAATAATATGTTCCTTTTTGGGGCCAGATGATACTGGTTCCAAATATAGCTGTAGCTAATACATTGAACTACTTTTGTATTACCATTGCTTAATGATGTTAGGCAATTTGCACCATTACACGCCATCCTACACTAATGCTTTATAAAGCTAAATGGATATCGTGCAATAATGCTTTATAAAACAGTACTGGGAATCATGCAATGATGCTTCATACAACATTAATGGGGACGATACCACATTGGTGATATGGGGAGTAAGCATGGGGAGTACAAAGGGGAAATCCTTGCTAAACTGTGTCAGTTACTATTGTTTGTATAAAATACATCTGCTACCTAATTGAATCTGTGGCAGGATGTGTTAATGCATTGTTGTTGGAGACAAATGTTACTGGGTTTGAATACAGGTGTAAGTTATAATTTTACATGGGTGTATGATACTTTTAAATACATTTACTGGTATTGCTGCCATTTACTGTTGCTTCACATTGGTGTGCTTTGTGCACCATCAGTCAAAAATTCCGTGATACCACATGTTGAACAATATGGCATATGCAAAAACACTCCATGTAGTCTGCTAAAAGCTTACACAGAGTTTATTGAACCTGGGGAAGAAGTGGTACTTGCATCATGCAAATTCATAGCTGCCCTTCTAGGCCATTTTAAACCTAGCCAGTTACCCCATGTGAGAACCAAACCCTGTACCTTGTGTCTGCAAGGTAAACACCTTAACCATTATGCCAACCAACCACCCCTAGTTAATCTTGCTCTCTATTTTTTGCTCAGATTGTAGCTGCAACGAGTCCTTGGATCAGTCCACTCACCCAATTAACATAAGTAAAATAAAACTAAATGAATAAATGTGTGAAGGAGCTCACTTGGCTACAACAAAAATATATAGCAATCCATTTTTACTTAATAGCAAGCAAATAAACTGAACATGAGAAATGAATTGGACGGGCAGTCCTTGAACTGCTTATTGACAGAAATGCTCATAATGCACAGAAGTAACTATGGAATACAACACTAAGTTACTTATATGATGCCATGCACGCACCCATTACCCTTTTTGTTTAGCTTTAACTTTTAGTCTGGTTTGACAGCGAAACCACACAACTGGTTAACATAACTTTTCTCTCCATTTGTCCTTTTACTCTTTACACCACTTATTGGTAACTGACTTCCTATGTTCTTGTTTTTATAAGGATTGTGTAAGGGGCTGTTGCATGAAAAGCTGACTGTAAGTATGTCCCATTATGCTGTACTTCCTAAACTAGATACAGCTGTTGTGGACATTTTTTTATTCTACATCAAAAATCTGAATTGTATTCATTTCAAAATGCCTGAATGCTGTACTGACTAGATTTGTCACAAAGTGTGTCTTTTACTGCAGGACAACTGCAGCCTCCCTGCTATATCATGGCAGATTGCCTGGGATGGACCAATACATTTCTGCCCACTGTGATGAGTTTTTTGTTGTACATTTGCTCCTTAACTTGAACTGTGAAATTATTTGTATCTGCTCCACGAACAGGCTTGGCTTGCATCTGTGGCCCTAAACAAGTGCTCTTCTGCTGTTTTAAGTTTATTACATGGACTATGCAAATGTGACAACCCAGTACAAGCTGAGTTATGCAGAAGAATAAAGTCCTGAAGGTGAAAAAGATGGCCCAGCACTGACTATTGACTCAGGTACTGCTGGAGCTGGTAAGGGATGGTGGGAGTGAATAGCCAGTGTCAGCTTGACCATATTGTGGGAGGGGGAAATGGTCCAGACAAAGCACTGCTGGTACCTACTGGACAGAGAAGTTTATGGCATATAATGTGGTGGGATGGGGACGTGTTCAGCGCTGCCAAATTGTGCTGATACAATAGCCTTCTTTACAAGTATGCATGCACAGAGAGGAAAGAACTGTAGGCCCTTGTGCAATAAAATACGAATGTCATTTGCCAGAGATAAGGTTAGGGACCTAAAGTTAGGGACCAAGAGAAACCCAAGACCCTCTGTGGCTGCCTTGAAATGATCACACTGTTTTGCTATTGTCCCTACTAAAAGAGGAAGGAATGGGCTCAAGACAAAGGGAGGGTGGGGGCTAATTTTGCAGATACATGGGGGGAAGTACTCAGAACAAAAATGCAGCCTCCCAGCTGACTAAACTGTAAATAAACAGTGTATTTATTTTAGTTCCTTTAAAAAATAATAGATGTCTGCTTTCTGTTTTGCCCTTTAAAACTAGGGTCTCCTGGTGTATCTTTTCAATTACCAAATGTAAAAAAAGAAAACTAAAACCATATTTTAGTATCTTAGGAATATGTAAACTACCACTTACCTAATCAATGTGCAAAGAATCCATGTTATGTGATGACAGCTACACAAACAGTATTAAGGATGCCAAGGGAATTAATAGCAGGAAACATTCATCCTGAATTTTTATTTGTTGTTCTGAGAACTTCATTAGTAATATGAAAAAATCTTTGACAATGCTAAAAATTCAGCAGGAAGAAAATATGATAACCTTGCATGAATGCTGGTTTTGTATTTACTTACACATAAATTTTCTTTTTTATTCAAGAGCTGTTGTTTGTGCAATCTGAAAGATATTTGCCTTTTCCACATTTTAAATATGATCCTTTTTCAACAAAGCAGGCATAATATATCACATGCGTTATTTGCATGAGAAAGTGTCCCTTTTCACTTTATTGCTTAACTATGAAATGTGATAATAATTAGTATTTTACTCTGGCAGCTATCTAAAGAACTGTAAAACACTGAGTCAGCAATCTTTGAAAGAAGTGTGGTACATACAAGAAGGCCAAACAATGAAGAAAACCAGTGGGGTACTAATTATAACTGGCCAGTAAAATGACCAAGGAATGCAAAAAACCACATAATACCACCACAGGTGTTTCATATTGTTTCAATTTGGCACGTCATCTAAAGCATTAAATGTGGGTTCCTAGGAATTACACAAAAGATAGCTTGAAAACCATGAACTTACTGGAGCCAGGCTTTAGACCCCCTATTGGTCATATATATGCATTCAGCATTCTGTGGCCCATAAATGTGAGGTACAGAAAGTTCATTACTTTAACCTTAGAACATTTGCAGCCGTGGAGTTGGGAACGGAGAATCCAACTCTACTGAGCAATTAATTTGGTAGCCTGCAATGTAATGGAAACTAGCAACATGAAGTTATTTGAAGTGGAAGGAAACGTAAAAGCATGCACCATTTTCTGCAGTTATTAACATCTACAATTTTCATAATGTCACAGAGGTATACTCTATCTCTTTTGGCTAAACAGTTGCAATTAATGCAAAGAATGGCAGTCCAAAATTAAGGAGACATTAAAACCTTTCTCCAATATACCATATTTATCTAAAATGTATGGATCCTGCAGTGGATATGAAAGCAAGGAAAACTGATGAAATTAGTAGAAAAGGAATGGTAAACTTCAAATGAATACATAACAGGATTATGCAAAAGCTATGTTCTGAAGTTGAAAAAGTTAGATCAAAAAACATTTCACAATAAATAAAAATAAATCAATCAGCAATTAAAGAACCTTGATATCAATAAAGTTTCAGAATCTGGTAAAACAGAACCAAATACAGAAGTAAGATAGGATATAAACATGTTTACTAAAAATGAAGGAGAGCAATCATGTAAGTCAAGTTAAAATGTAGAACAACCTGACAGAAGGGATATTAAGCATATTTTTGATTGGGATAATCAAATGTGGGATGATTTAAGCAGATGATGGGAAGAAAACAAGAATAAAAGGTGTATTCCTGAACAGAAGAAATGGAATGTGTATCTGAGGTCACAATGATGAAGTGTAATGTTTTATTTGTTATTCACAAAATAAAGGCCCTAATTCCAAAATACCACTTACACTGAAAGCAGGTGTTTTGGAATCTGGTCGCTGTGGTAAGCCTGTTTATAGATAGGCCTTACATTGAAGAAAGTCACTTACACAGATAGCAGGCCTTTTGGAATTAGAGAAGATTTACACTGAGAGCAACTCTTTTGGAATTTGGGTCATAGTTTATTTAACTTTAGTCAAAACTTTGGTGATGCTAAGAAATATTTGTATGAGGGTAGTAGCCCTTGATTTTGTCCACTTTTTTATCTGGAAGCAAGGTAAGAACTTTGATCCAACCTGGACCTTTTCTGTTGCAACTAATGGTAACACTTATAATGAAGAGGGGAGAATTGGGTCAGGACAGTGAGGGAATTACTCCTTTTGTTTGTCAAACAAGTGACATGCACTTTTCAGCTATGATTTGAACGGATAACCTGTCTTAAAGCTAGGAGCTCACTTTAATGCTTCATTTAAAGGACAACATATCAGGATTGCAGTAATTTCCTCCTGCTGCTTTGCTTGGGCATTGTTGGAATTTGAACCAAAGTTCAAGACATAGTAATAAACCTCAGTGAGCTATGTTCATATGTCAGCTTAAATCCTGGGTAGACAAATGCAGAAAAATAAATAATAAGAAAAAAAAAAGCAGACAAATGGTATACGGTTGAATTCAGAACATTAAAAATTATGAATGTAAAAAAGAGTTTTGTCATGTCATGGGATTTAAAGCTAAACAGAGAATGTGGCAAAGCAGCAAAAAAGCTGGTAGTATAGTGTGGTGCTCAGGATGCTGCACTTCTGGTCAAGCTGTCATACATCTGGGTATTTAGCCCCATTCCATTTAGATTATCGCATGCATTTATGGAACTCTAGACTTACAGATAAATTATAGCACAAGTCTAGACAGCAATTACGTATGAAAAGAAATGAAGTTGCATCTAGATTCATAGCGTTATATGACTTTTGCTGGAGTAGGTGAACAAAAGACACTGTATGGTAAAGACTACTAAACGGCTATAAATGACAACATTATGCAATTTCAAGCAATTTTTAACAGAACTAATACTTGCACTAGTTAGTATGTGAGAAACTAGTGTACCCCACAACAATTTAGAATGCACAGCAGAAAGAAGGCAACATCTGGCTAAAGTAGATCTAGTGTGGTGTAGATTAGTGATGATGAATAGAATAGATGAAGTGGATGTAAAAATGGTATACGTGGCTAAGCCACGCTAACTACAACAATTTTTTTCATGACAGTATCCCAGTGTTCTGATTAAACAAGAGCTCCTCTCATCTGCAAAATAGATAGGTCAATATTAAACACAATCTATTCATGGCAGTGACCAACATGGAACTCAGGTAGACTTCCTCCTAGTAAGAAAAGGGCACTGGAGTAGAATCAATGATTGCAAAGTCATCCCCAGTAAAACAGTTGGCCCACAGCATAAACCACTGTTTGCCACAAATCAGCTTCAATCTCTGGTCACTGAAGGCTCTAAGGTCAACAGAGACCAAGCTGAAGACCTGGAAGTTGACTGGAGAAAAAGTAAACAGTTCAAGGAATTACTCAGGTTTCTAACACCCCAAGAAGAGGAGGAAATAGGTGGAGTTGAAGAAGAATGGCAGAGTCTCAAAACAGCATGTGCGAGGATTACAGAACAGATATGTGACCGAGCTGGGTATAAATAAGGTACATAAGGTAAGCTTGTGGAATGCAGAAGTCCAGCAAGCCATAAAAAGAAAGGAGTGCAGGAAAAAGTGGGAGATAGAAAAGACTGACCAGGTTAGGAAGGAAAGAATACTGACTGACTAACAAAGAAACTAAGAAAGAAGTTGCAATAGCAAGGAACAGGGCATCGGAGGCACTCTACCAGCTTCTGGAAAGTGACTCAGTAGGTGGCACAAAGAAACTATATTAGGTTGCAAGGGAAAGGCAGAAAGATAAAAAAAGATAGTTATAAACCCTTCATAAGGGATGGCAGCAACAACCTGCTCACCAGTATACAGGATATCAAAGGCAGATGGAAGGAGTACTCCCAGCAGCTTCTGAATGAATAAAACACCACAGAAGCTGTACTGACCTAGACACAGCCCACAATGAGAGAAGAAGAGGAGCCCACCATAGAAGAAGTAAGAATAGCAGTAGGGAAAATGAAGTCAGGGAAAGCAGCAGGCTCAGATGAGGTCACAGCAGAGATGATAAACATGTTGGGTGAGATTGGGGAGAAATGGCTCCTAGGGATACTCATAGTGGTGTGGAGAGAAAGGCGTATCCAAGATGACTGGAGAATAAGCATACTCATGCCAGTGTACAAGAACAAAGGGGACATCCAGAACTGTGGACAGTACAGAGGCATCAAACTCCTACCACATTGTATGAAAGTTCTGGAGAGGGTGATTGATAAATGGATACACAGAACATACCCCTCAACCCCTCACAGCAAGAAATCTGGATAAAGTCATAAACCAATATGGGACAGAGGTCCAAAAAGAGGGACATTTTTAAATATTGCTCTTACAAACATAGAAAGTTGATAGAATAACAGGTTTTGCATTAGCATGACTTTTCTGAAGGGTATGAAGTCTGAAACTCAAATGTCTGTTATTATTTTCTAATTTCAAACAATGATTCGCCACTAATTTGCCAGAAAAACACAATTTTATGAAAAACAGACCAAAAATATGAGGCAAAATTCTGGACATTCTGCGAAAATCTGTACAGTTGAGAGGTATGACTCAGAGTAGTGGAAAGTAAGATGGGAGATGAGCAGTTTGGATTCAGATCGGGATGCAGCACAACTGACACAATATTTGCAAAGAGAGAGACAGTTGAGAAGAAGCTAGAGATGAAGAAAGAGTCCAACTGGGTATTCCTAGACTTGGAGAAAGCATTTGACAAGGTCCGAAGAAAGCTGATTTGGGCAGTACTGCGGTGGTTTGAAGTCCCAGAAACATTCAAGGAATTAGTGCAGGCTGTGTACAAGGACCCAATGACTCAAGCACAAACAATGTTCAGTCTCACAGAGGGGTTCCCAGTGGGAGTGGGTGTGCACCAGGGTTCAGGTTTGAACCCACTGCTGTTCCTACTGTTGACGAACTACATTAGCAAATGGATCAGAGGGGACAGATCAACAAAGTTGCTGTATGCAAACAATGTGGCATTACAGGCAGACTCTGGGCAAGAACTTCAGAAAGGATAGGGAAATGGAATACAAAACTTAAGGCAAATGGGATGAAACTAAGCACAGATAAGACAGTGGTAATGACAGCAAATTGTGGAAATCAGAAGAAGCTGAGAAGTGAAATAGAAGGGAAGGTAGTGGAACAATAGATTCAAGTATCTGAGAGGGGTAGTTGAGGAGAAGCGAAGTCTGAATGAAGAGGACAAAGCTAGAATTAGAGGGGCTGCAGCCAACTAGCATAGAGTCTGAGGTGTAATGAATGACAGAAGAATGTCAAAGAAACTGAAAAGTAAGATGTACAAAACAGTACTACAATATGGTAAAGAAACCTGGGCAGTGAAGGCAGAGCAGATGAGTAAGCTAGAGGTGATGTAAACGCATTGCCGAAGAAGGGTGATAGGATGCACGCTGTGGGACAGATGAAGAAATTAAGACAAGAGCAGAAGCTCCAATTGCAGAAAAGCAGAAGACAATCTGGTGAAGAAGATTTGGGACAGACAGGAAAAAGGCAAGAGGAAATAAGGACATCCAGCAAAGAGGTGGATGGATTGTTTAAGGGAAGTTCTGTAACAGTCAGGCATGAATGTCGAAGAAGGCAGGAGTGTGGCATTGAATCAAGAGAGATGGTGACACTTAACATGACACCCTAACCCTATGTAGAAAAATGGAAAAAAGGGGTTGATGATGATGATGATTCATGACAGTACCCCATTGTTCTGGTTAATCATGAGCTCCTGTCATTTGCAAAGTAGATAGGACAATGTTAAGTACAATGTATTCATGACAATACCTCATTGCTCTCATTAACCATGTGCACATGTCAGGTGCAGAGTAGATTGAACAATGTTAAGTACAATCTAGTCATGACAGTACCCATATGTTCTGATTAAACAAGAGCTCCTTTTCATGTACAAAGTACATAGGACAATACTAAGTGTAATCTATTCATGGCAGTACCCCAGTGGCCTGATTAAACACAAGTTCCTATCATGTGCAAAGTAGATAGGATAATATTAAGTACAATCTAGTCATGATAGTACCCCCAGTGTTCTGTTTAAACATGAGCTTGTTGTCACGTGCAAAGTATATAAGACAATGTTAAGTACAATCTATTCATGACAGTACCCCAGTGTTCTGAGTAAATTCAAGCTCCTATCATGTGCAAAGTAGATAGGGCAATGTTAAGTGCAATCTATTCATGATAGTACCCCAGTGCTCTGAGTAAATCTGAGCTCCTGTCATGTGCAAAATAGAAAGGACAATGTTAAGTACAATCTATTTATGATAGTACCCCAGTGCTCTGAGTAAATCTGAGCTCCTATCATGTGCAAAGTAGATAGGACAATGTTAAGTACAATCTACAGCATGTGCTCCGTGTGTCTCCCAGCTGCTGTCTTGTAGGACCAGCCAGTCACCAGGGTTGTTGCTGTATTCTCCATCCTACCTACAAGTATATTACAATAGACGAATGGAGATATACCAGGTATGCCTCAGTCTTATTTATCAAGGATACTGAATACCATCCTGACCTGCATACTGTAGCATGTAGAAGAATACCTCATATTCACTGCCACCTCCTAGAATGACATATCACCATGCAAACATTTCACAGGGTAGCAGGTCTGGTGATAGCACCTTTGCAACAGACTTCATTCACAGAGTATGTGCTCTGTTGGGTACTGAAAGGATGCCATAGAATAAGAATGAGTTACATCCTTTCCCTTCTCCAACTGTCAAGTGGAATTAAGTATATACCAAAACCTTGCAGATATACTGCATTTTAAACTTGTAAAACAGCAAACTGAAAAAAACTTGACCAATCACCACTTGATTGACATGGAAACCTTTTATGACTAACGTTAAGCTCTTTTGTCCTTTGTGTTGTGGACTTCATCAGAATGTACTAATTGCAATTCTCATATAAAATACAGCCATCCAAGCACAAATAAAAACAAATGTAAACAACTGGTGTTGTAATTTAAAGACATAACACCATTTAAAACCATAGTTATTATAAAAGACATTTTATGTATCAAGCAGAAACTATATTATTAAACAATAATAGCAAATTATTTTAAGTTTCAAAATATCCTATAAATCTATCAATCTCATCTTTAAAATACCAATAATACTAATCACATCATTTAGACCAGCGGGAGTTTGCAGCTCCAGTACTAAACTGCCACATATATTTTCTTTGCTCTAGTTTGTTTTCCCAATCACCTTTTTCATCATGTTCTACTTTTTCTAAGATGATAAACAGGAATTTATACTGAGTATTGCATATCTTCACATGCTGTGCTAATGCATTTTTGATCTCCTTCAAAATACAATAGACATGTTGGAAATCCTACTGTTTAAACTATTCTGTGTCTTACCTATGTAAAAGGCCAGGCAATATTTAGAGGAGGACATATACACCGCCCCAATGGTGTTACAGTAGAATCTAGTATAGGGGATCAGGTTCTGCAATTCTCTTAAAGACTGTCCATCCATCTTATAATTAATATATTTACATTGATTACATCTTCCACTCATGTGCCACATTCTTTGTTCAATATTTTTTAATACAGTAACATCCAAATAACTGATGGAGTGAGTTGCTCAATTGTAAGTAAACTTTAGAAATTCTGTGGCATTGTCCATCCAATTTACCAGATTTTGTACAGAAGGGATGTCATCCTCTAAAATCATAAATATATCATCCAAAAACTGAAAATAGACACAACAACTCTTAAAAACCTCTTAAAAAGTGCAGCTTTAAACAGACAATTCAATTCTGACTCATGATCAAGATGAAATATAATGTAAGCTGTTATGTGCGTTTAAACTAAAATTCAGAGAGGGCAAATTTTTTCACAAGAATCAGAAGCCCATATAAATATTAGCTGTATGTACGATACAGGCCAAACAGCTGTTTGCCTTAGACACAAACACAATGACACATCAGGGGCACACACACGCACACACACACACACACACACACACACACACACACACACACACACACACACACACACACACACACACACACACACACACACACACACACACACGCACATAAAACAACTCACCACAATCTCACAGAGTGCACCTGCTTGTTGCTGCTCTGGTATTATTCCATATATACTTAGCGAATGTAGAGGCAAATGCTGAAGATGGATGCTGTAACAGCCTATGTACAGTGGGCAATAGCCACATGTATGATATCTAAAGAGCCATACTGTCCATGCACTACTTGAGACTGTTCCATCAGAGCCACATACTACTTAATGCAGAAGGGCATCCTCGATGCAGTCCTCAATGGCTCAACTGTTGTGCATAGCTTTTACTATATCTCCAGCACTGATGTGGGTATGCCATATATGATCTTTTAGTATCATGGAGTATGTTAAGTGTCCCATCCATGTCAGATATAAATATATAATGATATAAAGATATAAACTATGCTAAGGTGATGCTGGAAGAGAGTGTGTCATCTGGTGCACTAGCCTGTTGTACTGAGGTACGTCTGAGCCCAGCAGAGGTAGTGCAGATCAGACGTATGCTGTCACACAAACATCACTCTGCAGATGGTCTACAAAGTCCACAGAAGAGGCTTTGCCCTGAAGGGGGTCACAGGCTGCTCATGTTCTTTCCTATTTCTGCACAGCAAATGGCAGAGATGGATGCCTATTTGGATGCTGAAACACACTTTTTGGATAAAGTGGTTGATTCCTGTGCCCCATCCATCTTACCCATTATGTTCCATTCACCATCACTGATGATGACGTGGCTGTTTGTTCACTTACACACACACACACACACACACACACACACACACACACACACACACACACACACACACACACACACACACAAACAGTTCATGGTTGGTTTCAGTCATATCATTATATTTTTGCAGTGCACTTGAAACAATATTAATACAGTAATCACTGTTATTTGTAGGATCAGGTTGGAGATACATGCTCCAGTCTACTTTTTCCTTCCTCTCAACAGAACCTGCCTGTGACTGTTTCACAAATGCTTTCCTCTGGCTAATGCAGTTCTGAGTTACAGTACTATATCTCAGTCATGACAGTACCTAATCTGGCTGTGTTGCACATACCATTTAGATTCAGGGATAAACAGAAATGTACCCCTTATAAACCCTTTTAAATAACCTCTAAGGCACACAAACTTTCAGGATACAATTGGGATTCTTGGCTAGGATTATTAAGGCCCCACTGGTTGTTAGCCTAGTATACACCTATGAACCTCAGAATATATATGCACCATATACAGCTCATTCATCAACAAGCCACTGTAACTGCTGCACAGTAGCACACGTGCCTCTACATACAGACATGCAGTAGTCTGCACTTTTACCTACATCAGTTGCTATTACTGCCACATGTAGGCTGAGTAGGTGTTGTGCTCCTAAAAACCTAGTGTACATGAATTCCAAATGTGCATGTTGCAGCAAACACATAATGGGTAGCATGCAAATCTATACCAGTGCTAAATCAGATTGTATATATACATCTGACTGACTCCAATATGGTACATGTGGAGCAAGGCCTCTACCAGTCAGTTAACTCACAGACTCACAATTAATGTATGGACACTATTCAGTTCTGTAATGTACAAAGATACTAACATACAACGACCAAAATATATTGATTAAAAACATGTTCTTGGGCTTAGTTGTTGGAGAATGGGTAAAATCTCATCATACTCTTCAAGTATGGTCTCTACTTGTGACTTTCTACTAGAAAAGAGGAAGTTCTTATCTGTTATGAGAGTTTGGACTTGAATGGATACACAAACAATCACTCCTGATCTAATGTGTCACAACTGCATGTCTTGCTGGAATGGTCACTAGTGTATGAGCTGCCAACAGCAAGATTACATCATATGAGAGTTGCTACTGACTATAGTAACATCTTCAGCCTTGTGTAAACATTGGCTGCCTATGTACCTTTGTTCCTCCCTAACTAAGCCCCTGCCTCTCTGGCATGCTATGCAATATCAAACAGGTCCCTGTCACTTTGGCATGCAGTGCACTATCAAACAGGTCCCTGCCACTCTGGCATGCAATGCACTATCAAATATGTCCCTGTCACTTTGGCATGCAACACTTTATCAGGAATATTATTGTTTATATTGCTGCAGCAAGAATGGATTTGAATATAACCAGCATGCTTCTTGTGCAAGTACAGAGCAGCTTGGTGCATGCAAAAATGTCCTGTGTTTTTTGTGAAATATAATGCATTGCATAGCAGCCAGTGTAAAAAGCTACAGTGCCAAAACAACTGGCAACAATATTGTGGTACAATTGCTAGCAGTGACTGCATGGTCATGAATGGTCATGGCCTGGCCTACAATACCTTTAAAAATAAATAATTTGTTTTACACTGGTGTTGGGAGGGTCAGGAATCACAGAGAAGGAGTGAAGACAGACAAGGAAATAAATGGACTATGCTGTATTAGGTGTGATTAATTGGGGAGAGAATTAGCATTAAGGAATGAGCCATGAATAAATGCAGTGCTCAAAGTAAGAAAATGAAGATCTATTACCATTGTCTAACTTTGCTATGACAAAATATGTCTGTACGTCTGTCTCATTTGTGCTACAATAAAACTGATGCTAACTTTCCAAGTTGAACTGCAGATCCAATAAATTTTCAGCATCAGGCATTCCTTTCTTCTAAAGTTAAAACTATCCCCAGGATTTAATAAAATCCGTGTAGGCACTGTGTAGGGCCTACATGGAATGTATCTATGTTCATGGTCATGGTTCCCCTTGGCAGCTTGCCATGCATATTAATGATGGCACGTTACTGAGGGAGAGCCGAGGAACATGGTTATTGAATCAGTATAGGGAGAGGTGTAGTGCTAACTGTGGCTGCAGATGAGTATGAGACTCCTTGCAATTTCCATTGTTTTATTTAAATTTTTTCTTCTGTTTTAGTTTTATTTATTTATTTTTATTAAAAAAAAACATGTTTGTGTGGTGGGGTGTAGAGAGCAGCAATGCTAAGCTGCGTTCACATATAAGATAGCAGATACCTGCCAGTCATCTAAAATTAGAAACCAGATGTAATTAATTATTTATTTAAAGGTGTGTTTAAGTGTGTCTAAGCATGTTTTCGCAGTGCGGCACGGTGCTCAGCACTGCTTATAAGTAGCTTAGTAGCATATGTGAAGGTATACTTGATTTCTTAATATCCACATATCTAAATGGAGTTATGGCATCATGTGTAGTAGGTCCAGGGTTTAAATACATGGAAGAGAAAATATGTATTTAATTTTGATATACATATTATGCATTTTTTTATAAAAGATGTCTCCACTGCACTCTGGTAAGCTCTGTCAATTATGCTTAGACCTGCTAAGCACCACATAAACATGGTAATGGCTGCCAAGCACTGCTCAGCTCTGCTTGTCTGGTTTGTGCACTGCTAAGCTCTGCTAAGACTATGGTTCTGTCAATTTCCATGAATCTCAGCTCAGCTCTGCTGGTTTGCACAGTGCTAAGCAATGCAGCACTTTTTTGAATTTTGCCCAATGATGTGTAAGGGTGGGAAAACAGCCTATATTAAGCCCAATAGGTGGGAACACAGCAAAATTAATTGTAGGTCTATCACTAATGGTATACAGTGACTGGTGGTGGTGAAGGTACATGCTTTCGGACACAGTGTTGTGGCATTCTGGAGTACAGGGTCATGTTTGGGCTCCCTGTGCAAAACCATGATGACAGGCTGCTGCAGTGTGGTTTTCAGGGATGGGAATGTAAGGCAGAGGCCTGGAATCGGCTAGCCAGAGATCTCACCAGTGTCACTAGTATCCCCCGCACAGGTGAGCAGTATCATCACCACCATGCTGACCTGAAAAGATGAAAGGGGGCACTCTTGGACACCTAGGTTCAAGAAGCAAGGGCAAGGAATGCCCCACAAGTATGTAAGTACTTTTTCCTCCATTTTACCAGTATGTACTCTGAATGTCTGTAAAACTGGTATGCATAATGGTGTGCTTCTCTCCCAACAGCTACAGCTGAGAGGGCTCGCAATGTCGAGTCACATGCCAGGCACTTGGCCAGGTTTTGCTGTGAGTATGGTGAGTGCAGATGTATTATGCTAACTGTAGTGAAATAAGCAAGAAAAAGTAAAGCATCAACAGCAATAAAGTATATACAGTAAAGTTTATAGTGCAATAAATGTGGACTTAGAGAGCTCTAGTGCCATAAATGAATAATACCAACTGTACTGCAATAAAAAACATTAAACAATACCAATAATTGCATTAAAGTATATACAGTTAAGTTTGTAATGCAATAAATGTGGAATTAGAGCTGCATTACAATAAATGAATAATATCAACTGTACTGCAATAAAAACATGAACCAATGCCAATAACTGCATTAAAGTATATACAGTAAACTTTGTAGTGCAATAAATGTGGAATTAGAGCTGCATGGCAATAAATTATTAATGCCAAGTGTACTGCAATAAAAACATGAAACAATACTAATAAATACATTAAAGTATATACAGTAAAGTTTGTAGTGCAATACATGTGGATTTAGAGCTGTATTGCAATAAATGAACAATGCCAACTGTACTGCAATTAAAACTTGAAACAATACCAATAACACCAAAGAAAATGGTGTACATCAGGAATGTGGTGTCATAATCACTGCAGTAGAGCTGTATGCATTGAGGCTGTAAGGTAAGGAGCTGCAGTCAGGTATAACACTGTAATATCTGTAGAATGCAAATATAATGGCTGCAAATTGTATTTGTTATCTCATATAACTACTGTTCAAGACTATTTCTAGGCCAATGTTGGTCACATAATGCTCTGACATCCATTGACACCAGGTAATAAAGATATATGGGTGAGGTAGTCTATCCATGAGCTGATATTGTTTGTTGACTTCACAGATATGATACTGAACTGTAGCTTACCTACTATCTGTGCATTCTACTGTCACTGCAGTCTAGTATAACATTGTAGCCATGCTACCAGGTCATATTTTGGTTTCAGCTGAGGTCTAGGGAAATATCAGTCAGTAATCAGCAGTGACACAGTAGCTCAGTTTGTTAAATGCTCTGTATACAGTACATTTTGCCACACACACTCCAGGGTTCGAATCCAGTGGTATGTAGCAGTAAATATTATAGTAGCAGTCACATAATGCTCACAATTTCTCTCTCCACAGGAATTGCAGGTAAATGAGTGAGGTAGCCTATATTACGAGTAGATAATTGTGTGTTTAGATATCACAGACTGTCAAAATCATTAGCAAGAATGTATTCATCAGCAACCAGTCCCAACAACCCACATTCCTGCCCTAATCCAAAAACTGAAACCAGGCTCTCCTTCAGCAGACCAACTACCTGCTGAATATCTACAGAAATCTGTCAAATCAATTGCTTACCCCATCTCCATTCTGATCAATAGAAGTATTAGCGAAGGTCACGTCCCTAACATCTGGAAAGTCTCCCATATTATTCCCCTTCACAAAGGTGGAACCTCCACCGATTTCTCAAACTACCGTCCCATAGCCCTTTTTTCTCCTTTAGCCAAGATCTTGGAAAAATGCATCCATAGGCAATTGCTAGACCACCTACTCCATAATAACTTGCTCTCTGTCAACATGATTTCAGACCCTCCCATAGCACTACCACTGCCCTCCTTTCCTTTACAGATTGTATTAACAAAAACCATAACTGTAATATGCTTTCCTCAGCACTATGTATTGATCTGTCAAAAGCATTTGACATGGTGAATCATCAAATTCTCACAGATATCCTCAAATCCCTGGCTTTAGATGCACTCTCTATCAAATGGTTCCAATCCTACTTAGATCAAAGACAACAGGCTGTACTCTGGCAAAGCACTCTATCTAACCACCTACCAGTTAACCTCGGTGTACCTCAGGGATCCATATTAGGACCTCTCCTTTTCTCCATATTCATCAACGACCTTAATCTAGCAATTCATTATGCTACTTGCATTCAATATGCAGAGGACTCCACACTTGTATGCTCAGCCACAACCTCCACTGGACTTCACTCCCTTACCCAAAATGCATTTAACACTGTTGAACAATGGTTCACTCACTGTTGTCTTCTATTAAACCCCCCAAAAACTAAACTCCTCCTTTTCAATCCTAATCATAAATCCTCTCCCATAGATTTTGCTGTTACATCCACTAATGGTACCATTATATCACCTGACCTAACTACCAAGCTACTTGGTATTACCATTGACAACAACCTTACCTTTGACATACATATCAATAAAACTATTAAATCTATCAACAAAAAACTTGGCTCTCTCTACAGAATTAAACCCTTCCTGTCACCTACAGCTAGGACTACTATTGCACACACTCATCTAATCTCTAGACTCCTCTATGCCTCAAATATTTTCACTAATCTATCTAAGAATAACCTCAATAAATTGGAAATCTCATACAATAACATAGCCAGATTTGCTACTGGTAACCCATTCAGAACACACCATTGCCTTAATTTAAAGGAGCATCAGTGGTTGGAACTACAGAATCTGCTCAAATACCACCAACTAATCACTGTCCACAAGACTCTTTACCAACCTTCCAATAATCCTACTCTATCCACCATCATCACCCCCTACCACAATCTGAAGTCCTTACGTTCATCTCAGAAACTTCTAATTAACACATCTAAATCTAACAACAGGGCTGGGGATTCTCTCTTCTCTAATACTGTGGGAAAAGTTTGGAATCTCCTACCCAGCGAACTTTCCTCAGTTTCCTCTATATCACTCTTCAAAAACAGACTGAAACTTTCCCTCAAAACACACTGGTTATGCCCCTGTACTAAACCTGACTAATTCTCCACTCAAACCTTATACTGTCAGCATATGCTATACCTTACCTTTCTCACTCTCTATTTCATTATTTCCATCCCTCTGAATACTCACCTGTAAGAGAGGAAAAAAAAAAATTTTTATCTTTTTTTAATACACATTTTTTTTTCAATCTGACTTTTATTGTACCGTACTTGTATATGGAATTAGATTGTATATCTCCCCTTTTTCTATATTAAGTAATGTACTTACTTGCTATTTTGAATTATACACTGTACTGAATGCATTTCATATGGTATTAACTTATTTCCTCTCTGTATTATTTCTGTATTATCCAATCTTTGTACTTGTACACATATCTGAAGTCATTTTATATTGCCCTGCAACTTTATTATCATGTGTGTCATGGAGCTTTTCTCCCCGGGCCTCTACTGAAAATGTTCATATATCCAGTTAGACTAGCCCAGTCAACAAATGTAAAATAAAATAAAATAAAATAAATAAAATAAACGTTCAGTCAGAAATAAAATGTGTAATCCTGGTGTGGCTGTATGCCTGGAGTGTCTGTTAACAGTTGCTACAGTCAATGAATACATTCTATGCAGATGTCCCCTGCAGTTAATGCCATTGGGTTCTATTCTCATTCCTGCCAACCAAGACACTACAGCTGTTTAGTGTCTGTACTGTACAAATGCAAGTCTCTCAAGTGTCACGATTTAACATTATGTAGTAAATAGTGCATAATCCGTCTGTCACAGAATTACCATGGACATGATTACATACAATGCAAAGTATTACTAAATCAGTCCACAAAATACCTTGGTAGTTATATTGGTCCGCCTAATGTGCAGGTGTTCTGTGTAGTTGTGTACCCACATTTGTTACTTTTTGGCCCATAGTGTCCCATGCAAATTGTTTGAGAGGTATAGACATGCTACATCAGCTATAGGAGACTTGTAGTCATTGTACAGATAAACAAAATACATACCCGTAGAGTAGATAGTAGTACTGTTGTCAAAGAAATAACTGGAAATGTTACTAATGGAATGTTTTTCTCTCTCTCTCCACACCCCTTATCTTCATTTATTTCTTATTGCTATTTATTGGTTATGGTTTACTATTAATATATGTTGTTACATTAACTGTATTTTGAGACGTGTTTTATTATTGTTTTGTATTATAATAGTTGCATATTAACATATCTTGTTAAATTACCTATTTTGTTGCGGTTAGACTGTAAGTGTTACTGGCATGTTGTTAACATATGGACTGTTCTGTTATTTATTGTTGTGTTTCACATATGTACTGATATGCAACTGGGTTATTTCCAATGTTCTGCCATGCTGTTATTACTAACAATGATTTGTTCACAACTAACCTATACTTATTGCTATACATCCAGTGCTACAGCATGTCAGGGTAGGCCGGTTCCAGCTGATGGGTTTGAAGTCTGACACTCAAATGTCTTTCATTACTGACCATAATCCACAATGTGTGCCAGTGAACTGCCAGATGACCATAATGTCATGGCACACTGACTGCACATATGAGGCAAAACTGTGGACATACTGCATAAATCTCTGTAGCTGACAGTTATGGTACCTCCCCTTTGCAATGCTGTAGTCTCCACACCTCAGTAATGTCCATCTTAACAACTGAAAAAGGGGCCCAGGTCTACATAAAGGCCTTATATATATTGCACTGTGGTGGCATGTCATTGACTAATGATAGCACAATTCAGGTATTTTGGCTGCAATTAGCAAATCTGATTCACAGATTGGTGCAGAGGCAATTACCTGCTAATGAACAGTAACTTCAAAAGGCAGATGACTGGTTAAGGGGAACAGGTTTTTATGAGACTTCTTTCACACAGAGAGCATATTTTCAAAAGATTACTGGAAGCAAAGTTCAACAAAGGAGTACTGCACTCCACCGGGTATGTAATAGAGTTCTCCATATAACAGGATGCAGATGGGGGGATGGAGGTATGGGGAATAGGGATTACAGCAGTAAGCCTTCCTTAGATCTATGGTGATGACATGTCATTGATACTCTGTTGTCCTACACCTATAGGTATGCCTCTCAACTGTACCTGATTTTTACTCACCTCTTAGCTCTGTCCCCGTTAATCCTTCCTATAATGGTTGGCTGTCATAGGAAAGCTAGTGGATTACATGTAATACATAGTGACAATACATAAGGGTATACACTCCTGTAATGTCCAACGATGCACTATAAGGCATCTCCTCTCATTCTGTCAATGTCTCACATAAATAGTTCTAACATTTTCACAGTGTCCCTGAAAGTCCCTGATGTACTCTGGCTAAGTCCCTGATTCTGTTGACATTTGTTCCTGTTTGATTGAGAGCTATGCCTAGCATACCTGTCAACCTCTTACAGTAAGAAATCAGGACAGATCCATACTTAATGGGGGAAAAGGCCCATACCTAGTGACACTGTTTAAATATTGCCCATACAAAGTAAGAAAGTGAGTAGAATAACATATATTACAGTAGCATAACTGTGTTCTGAAGGGTATGAGATCTGAAACTCAGATGTCTGTATTTATTCTCTGACAGCAACCATCAATGATTGGCCAACTATTTGTCAGAAATCCACACTTTTGTGTCAAAATGACCAAAACTATGAGGCATACATCTTGACATTCTGCAAATCTGTATAGTTGAGAGTTATGATGCCTAATGGAAACATATACTACAGTAGGTTTGCATTGTTTTCTGTCATTGTGGCACACTGCTATTGGTAGACTGTCCCCATATAGTAGTTGTAGTAGCACACTGCTATTTGTCTGGCAGTGGCCATATGACATATTAGTAGGTGTTTGCCCATAGGGGACACACCACAGTAGAGTGGAGTGCTGAGAGTAGGAACATGCAGCAGAATATGTCAAGGCACACAGGGACATACCCCTGTATTGCTGCTATCTTGGTAGTATCCACACATGTAATGTGTTGCCAGACTGTGGGGTATGACATGTGACGGAGCAGTGGATAGTGCAGGCCATTATGGGTGTGCCAGATTTGTACATAGTGGATGTCCGCATAAATGGTCCTGTAATGTGTTCCCCTTTTGTTGTCTTTCAGGAACCATGCACCACAGAAAACATGCCCCCTTCTCAGATGAGGAGAAGGACATAATCATGGATGGACTGAGACAGCACCATCAGATCTTGTTGTCCATGGGGAGACATAAATGGGAACAGTGGGCTGCATTATGGGCAGACCTTGTGCAGGATGTCAATAAGATTGGTCAACAGGACAGGACCTATGAGCAGGTCCGACACTGGGCCACAGACATGCTGAATGCTGCATGACGAAGGGCAGCTGATGTTGCCAGGGATCGTGCAGCCATCAGTGGAGGTCCTGCAACACAACAACACTCTCAGCCACAGAAGAATTCCTGGTGAACCTAGAAACACACAACAGCTCTCAGGCATCCATCACACCATATATTCTGGAGATTGGTGCCACAGTGTCCACAGCAGAGGAGTGTACAGGTAAGCAGAATGTGTTCACCAGTGTAATACTGTATCAGTCATTGTGGCAGGTTGTATATACCTGTACATGGGTGTCAGATCTATCTCCATTAAGGGGTGGGGTGGGGCTTACGCTTAGTTATGCACACATACTCAGAATGTCAGAAATACAGCCAGTATCACAGTAGCCACTGTACATGTGGATATATGCACATATTAACTTGTGGTGCTGACAATACCTCTCCCTTACCTTTTCATAGGTCCATCAATTATGGCCCAAGTCCATGGTCCTGTACCTGGTAAGTGTGATACTGGTTTTTAGGCATCATATGTACCCTATGAAAGTTAAAGGCTCACATGTTGCCCAATGTATAAATGCTGCATTTAGCCAGAATAGTATATTTGTATGTTCCATTCTGGAACAGTTAGCTACGGTTCATAGACTGCATAATCACAAGTGTGTATTTGAATGACCATCGACACTTCTGTACTTATAATTATGAGTGGCTATACAGCTTGGTATAATTAAAGCAATTACTCCAAGATACCTGTTCAAACACAAAAGGGAGATGGTACATATTGTACCCGAGGCATTGACACTAGTACTGGTATATCATTCTCAAGATAGGTGTACTGAGTTTTATGTGTAGTTCTATCACATATACTGTCATATTGCATACTTTACAGGCAGATTGTACTGGCAACTTTGAATGTGGCTGAGGTGCATGTTATAAAGGGCTTGACTTGTCTGTGTGTGTTGTTGTGAGGTTGTCTGTTGTACATGAGAGTGAGAGATGAGAAGATGTGAGACTGGAAATGCAGTTGTGGATCCTCATTTGAAGGAGTCTGTGTGGATTACAGTACATAAAAGTGCAGGTAGTAATGTACTGCTTTTGTCTTGGTTTTCACAGGTGACTGGGGGGGGGTTGGAGTCGGTCCTCCTCACAACTTGATCTCAGTATCTCATCAGACTCTGACGATGATGGTGGCCATAGTGAGGCACAGGTGGGGTTGTTGGGGGCTGAATCTGTCCCAGAGGTTGCCATCCCTCTTCTGCCTCATTGCCACCCACACAGTCAATATGCCCATACATATCTAGTCCCTAGAAGCCACAGATATTGAACAGTCACATGGTGGCAACATTGTACAGGACAGTGTGGCGACTATAGCGTCAGAAAGTATAGACACTGACCATAGCCAGATAGCTGGCGAGGTCCCACACAGACGGATTGACAGGGGGTGCTCATAGGAGGACTGATGTCCATCCACCACCTGTTGCAGGTGTCTCATCATGGGTCACTCAGTGTAGGTTTTGGGCCATCATTGAGGCACAGGCATGTTCTGAACGCAACACCAGATGGATGCTTAGGGTTATGGACACAGCACAGTCTGACATCCATGACTGCCTGCACAGCATTGGGGACACCCTGGATCAGTTCACTGATGGAGTGGACAGACAGTGGGCTGAGACAGTTTCTGTCTTGGACTGCACATTGTCCATACTGGAACATCTGGTTGGAGTTGGGCATCGGACATGTGGATGTAGGTCAGCAACACCATCTGCTGAGCATCCACATGGCCATGCATAGTCACGCTTCTATAGTGGCAGTACCTCCAGTGCTACAGGGGAAAGTATCCTGTCCATACCACAATGTGGCAGGCCATGGGCACATGGTCATGGGCAGTCCTGTGGGAGATACAGCCCCAGCAGACAGCAGTTACCATCAGGTACTAGCACCGCATCTGACTTTGGGCATAGTGGTACCAGTGATACTCCTCAGAGGTGGTGAAATGTCCACTCTATCATGTACAGTCCACAGATGTCCAACATGAACACTTATAGGGCTAGCATTGGGCTTGACTGTGTACATGCACACACTCAAACACCACTGTCACATGCAGGTCACCAACAGACACACACCACACCTCTCTGTGGCCCATCTAACCTGCACCCCTTCCTGACTCACACACATACTATCAACTGTTTGCCACAGCCAAAGCCTCTGGCACCACCACACCACACCCTGTGCATGTTATGATACCTGTGCCACATCCCCTGCCATCCATGCCATCGATGCAGGGAAATTCTACTATGTGTCTGATGCACAGGGTGTCTACATTACTTGACATGTACTTGTGTAGTGCAGTATTGTTTTGCTATGCCACTTGTGGGTCACAACAGGTACTGTATGCTGGCATGTGCCATGACTACATATCACACTTTGTGTATCTTTGCTGCATGATGTTGGACTGGCAGTAGTATTATAGAATAAAAGGTGTGTCAAGGACCTGTGTATGTTTCTGTTCCAGGCATCTGAGAGGATAAACTATGGACACATGGTGACAATACAGTGGCACAGGATGGCATGGCAGCACAGCAGAAATATGACATTAGGAAGGTACATCAGTATACATGCATGGCTCCCTAGGTGCATTTGTGTATAACAGTCTATCGCGGACAATGGGGGCAGTCAGCATAATCAGGCATTCATACTCAGTGATAAGGTCTGCTACCCTTGCTATGTGTCACCTGGGTTTTCTGAACTTACAAATCTAGAAGGTGTGGTGATAAGATTTGACACATTTACAGATATCATGTGTCTGGGTTGGACAGGTGTGATTATGTAGAGGAGGGACATTTAGGGACAGCGGCTATTCACAGGACCATAAAATACATAACCATTGCATGGAGATAGCCCATATGGGTATGTCCATAGTGCTGCAAGGGGATATATTTACACACACAGAGTTAGCTGATGTGAGAGTAGAACCTTACCTATCTAGTATTACACACTATAGCTTGCAGTACTTGTCACATGCACCACAGAATTTATCTGATATTAGATTGTCTGCCAGCACTCTTAAGGTAGATGACAACAGCAGACCTTGTAGAGGAGGGCAACGTAGAGGCCAGCAGATAGTTACAGGGCATAAAATGCATAACCATTGAACAGAGACAGCCCATATGGGCATGTCCGTATTGCTGCAAAGGGATATATTTACACAAACCCGGAGTTGGCTGATGTGAGATTAGAACCCCTACCTATCTACTATTATACACTATAGATCACAATACTTATTGCATGCACCACAGGTTATGTCTGCTGTGTATGCGACTGCAGGCATGTATGTCCTGAAGAATGATATTGCTTGGTACTGTTATTGTATCGAGTGTCCTAGATGTGGGATACCTGTTAATATCCCTCCTATGTGTGTACAGTTACCTGTATGGCCATATGCGTTTGGTTGCAGTTAGATAGGCACACATGTGGCCAGGGACAATATGGACTGTCCAAGGCATGCGTTGAAACCATTGTACATTACAACACCTTCTCATCTGTATCAGTCTACAAAGTGACATTCCCCAGGTATAGGAGTCTGTGGGTGAGTGGATTATGTACTGTTGCAGCCTTGGTCTAGTTCCTTCGGACAACTGTTGTGGTGTATATGTGCATATAACCTGAGCATTCTGAAGGTATGCCATTCTTACATCCCTACACACACACACACACACACACACACACACACACACACATATATATATATATATATATATATATATATATATATATAAATATAAATGTATATAACAGGGATGTCTCTTTAAATGCTGCTGTGAGTTTACGTTATGTAAACGTGTTAGGTAGATATATATGTAGAATCCATGTATCGCTGTAATTTCTATAGCGATATATATATATATATATATATATATATATATATATATATATATATATATATATATATATATATATATATATATGATACATACTAATTGACATGTGTGAGGGGGATAGGGACAGACAGATATGTATATGTAGCTGTTTGTATGTACAGATGTATTTCCACATAGCAGGTCTTTATGAGGAAGAGCCAACAGACTTGCGATCAAGTTAGCTAAGTGTAGGAGCATGCCTAGTGGGACTGACAGTATGTACAAGGTGACTCCAGGCCACAGCCACCTGTACTCTGGTCCAGTATATTGTGTGCTGCAGACATTGACTGCTGCGCCTGTTTCTGTAGTATAGCATTTCCCTGAAATTGTCTAAGGCATTCCCTGGCTGTGTGCTGTACTTAATATGTGACTGGGATACATAATGTAACACCACACACAGGGTGACAGTCTACATACCTCTCACTGTACATGTTTTTGCAGAATGTCCAGCATTTTGCCCCATATGTGTGGTGTTCCTGTATAATATTGTATAATGCAGTTACTGAATTTTACTAACTACTGACACATTTAAGTAATGGCCTTTACATTCTGCAGCTATTCTGTTCTGTTGCAACCTGATGTTATACTAGTCACCTTCTAGGTTCATCAGAGCATGTGTAATGTCAGTCTGTAGTTTTGTCCCTTTGTTCCTCCATTCTGTCTGACTTTGTCCAGCTTTCTTGCAGTAATAGACTGAGGGGTATGACAGTCTGTGAAAATACCACCACACGAGTACCTCACATGCAAAAGATATGGATGCTGCCAGATTCAAACATCAGCACCATCACCCATGCTAAGGTTCCTAGCCCAGTGAGCCACACCAGCCACCAGACAAAGAGGTGTCATTCCTCAACCAATCAATAGCATACAGCCATACATTGTCACTCCTGTGTTATGTGAGACATAAACGTGTGGCCAGGTTCTATGTCACAGCCCTGAAATTGACTGGTCTGCTGATCTGTCATTGCAGACATACTGTTACAGCAGTTGTATGGGAACACTGATGTGTTGGGGGTGGGGGAAGAACAGCACATGATCTGCTGTCATAGAGAGTAGTGCAAATATCATGTGACCCCACTGTTTAACATTTCCCTTGACTGCTGTAGTGAATATTCCAACCATGAGGTCTAGTGAATATTACAGAACCCATACTATTGGACTGGGTATCTGTAGTCCCATGTAGATGTTACATCTCTCCAATTAGCCCAATATATTCCCTTGCATACATGCAGCAAGTCCATACATATGATAGCATATTATAGTACTCCTTACAATTGGTGTGTAGGTGAGTGACTTGCCTTGCGAATGCAGCAGTTGACAGAACTGTAGTTCAGGGCTGACTCTGTCTGATGTACACAGTACACAGCCAATACATAGTTAGGTACAGGTTGTGTGGGTTGCATAATTTTTACTATATGTATGCAAGTCGGAGTAAGAGGGTCAGTCCCTGGGGCCTAGGTTGTCAGTGCATGTACTATGCTTTGTCTCTTAGCCAAGGCCAGGACATACTGGGCACACCTATGTCTGCCTACAGGGACATCCTCAGGGGTTTCCTTCTCCGAGTCCCCCTGTGGCTGTGGGGACCTAGGCACTGGTGGGGGCTGTGTATTTCTTCCCTTTGCTGATCCTGCTGCAGTTGTTTCTGCAGGATCATATTGTGTAGCATGGCACATGTTGTGAATATCTGTGCACATGTGGCTGGACAGTACTGAAGGGGTCCACCAGATATATCAAGGCACCATAACCATGACTTCAGCAGACCAAACACACACTCTCTGATGCTCCAAGTTTGTGTGTGTGTGCCTCATTATGGCATTTTTCCATGTGTGTGTGTGCATTTCTGATGGGTGTCATCATCCACGGTTCCAGTGCGTAGCCATCTGCCAGTAAATGGCCGTATGAGATGTCTCCCCTAGCAAACATCTGGTACAGCTGTAATGCATGCCAGATATGGAAGTCATGATAACTGCCAGGACTGCCAGCACACACATTCATGATAATGCTCTGGGCATTGCACATGACCTGGCAGTTGATGGAGTGATATCCCTTGTGGTTGATGTAGATTCTACCCTCCTCACTGGGTTGTGGCTTGATGTGTACATGAGTGCAATCTATGGCACCCAGTACCTTAGGGTAGTGTGCTACATGGTAGAAATGTTGCATATTGATGGCCCTCTCCTCAGGGGTTTGGGGAAAATAAATATGCTCACTGGCATATGGTAGCATTGCATCCAGGAACAGGTGGAGTACCCTGCATGTTGATGCTTGTGAGACCCCCATCATGTCCCCAGTTGGTCTTTGGAATGTTCCTGTAGCTAGTACCCTAAGAGCTACACATGCCTTTGTTTCCACTGGGGTGGGTTTCCCTCTGTTGGCTTTGGGTCTGAGTTGAGGGTGGCAGAGCTCAGTGCATTCTTGTAGTATGTCCCTGTCCACCCTGTAGCACTCTACAGTCTCTAGCTCATGTAGCTCCTGGCAGGTTACTCTGGGCCTGAACACTCTTCTCCTTCTCAGTCTAGGCCTATTGTCAGCAGCAGCAGCAACAGTGACATCAGCATAGGTTCATAGGTTCATAGGTTCATACTAGGCTATCTGCCCTAAGGCATTTATAAGCCTAGCCAGAGTGTATGTGGCTTACACCACCCCTTAGGATGAGAATACTATGTCCTTTTAGCACATACAGATGTAGCAGACCTGCAGTAGCCCCTAGCATTCCTTCAGTTAAAAATCCCAAGTCTTTACTACACTGTGCAGAGTGCAGAGTATGGGAGAGAAATCAGATTACAGGGTGTATGCAACCTTTATAGTGCTCTGTTGTAGGTGCAGCCTGTGTGATTGGCTACCTATGATGCATTCCACCTGCCAAGCACATCATAACGGACTGTTAATGGCCCTAGTTTAAGTGAAACAGGGGTCATCAGTAATTAATATACCATTGGCTTACTCAGCCAAATTTTTTTGACAGCCTTCATCCCTCAGCACTGCAGTGCACCACGCAAACATGTACTGCGAAGGTAAACAATACTCAGCAGTCACTGCACACACCCCCATGAAAGGCCTTGCTCAACACGGTGGCATGCTGCATAAATGCACAAAAACACATAGAAACATGTGCCCCAAAGGTATACAAAGCTTAGCAGAAACTGTACACATCCCCCTGCTCAGCAGAGTACTGTACCATGCAAACAGGTGCCTCTGAGTTCCAATGAGCTTAAAAGTCCTCAGACACAGTCCCCCCTTGATGTCAGCTACCTCTTCTCTGAACACCAACATGGTTCTCTGGCTAAATGGATGGGCTATGCAGACACAGATACCCATATTTGCTATTCAGTAACCCCACCTCATTTGCATAGGGATCCATGCACACAACCTAGAAACTATATGATTCCAGGCCCTGCCTCATTAGCAACAGCATCATTCCAGCAATATAGATATTCCATGCAGGGTCCTATAATACATTACCATCACATACTAATAAATTTGTTTTTTTACACTTTTTTTTTACTTTTTTTTCCCATAAAAGCATGTTTGCACACTGTGGTGTGCCATGCAAACATACCCGTGTCATTAAAAAAAAAAAAATATTTTAAATTATTTCCCATACGGTTTTAGACACACTGTGGATAATTTTGCACATATCTGTGTCTGCTATGCTATTTCTGTCCATCAAACTAAACTTTTGCAGCCCCTGTTTTCTGTTTAAAATTCTGTACACGGAATTTTTCTGTGTACACTATGGACACCAACATGGGGTCTGCAGGACTGACTATCTGCTTGCTGGATCACTCTACCTCCCTCATTTGTATGCAGTTCACCTGCTTATGAGGTGATTTGCATGCCATGGATACTTCTGTGTTGGCGCATGCATGCGTGTCACCCAGCTATGTTTACTGGATTGCAAGCCTGCTTACTTTCATGTAAGCGGTGTGCCATGATGCCTACATGGAAAAAAGTTTGTGTAGGCTTTATTAAATTCCCCCCTATGTTTTACTGAGAAAAAATAAATAAAAAATGTATATTGTGCAGTATTACAGCTTTCCCAGTTTTGTACACTGCTGCACTTGTGTGTGTAAGTGTGATTGGCAGCTAGTACAGATGATTAAGAGTCTAACCTATTAACAAGCTGCCTCATTTAGTCAAGGATACTGGGTTTCATTCTTTCCACCTGCATTTGCTTACTGTGTGACTGAGCAAGTCATTTAACTAGACAGTGCTCCCAGGTCAGTCCTGAAAAGGGACAACCTGTGCCCAGTGGACTTACCTGGTTAATGAAAATATAAAATAAAATAAGAACAAAAAAATAGAGTAAGGCTAATACTATACCAGCTCTCATCATCCAAACAACGAAGGTGCAAGTTAGGGCAGCTGCAGCACTGGACTAGATCTGTGCAAATGTTTGTTTCCGGCATCTGTTCCACAGAGTTCTATGAATCTGTACTGCTCAGTCACTGTTCTTCAGTCCTGGTCTGGTGTGGATCTCACCCAAATAATTATTGATTTATATATGAAAGCCCTCTACAACTACAGTAGAAAAGACATTTACTGCTGGAGAATGACAGAGAAAGAGAGAGAGAGAGATTTTAGTTTACTAATTGTGAAATATCTGTCACAGTCTAGTCCACTGAAGATTCTTTTTCTCGTTTTTCTACTGCATATGGAAGTAGATGTAGGCACACTTTCATTTTAGACAGATCTATAAGTTTGTGTTGCTGTGTCAGTGTGTCTTCAGTGTGGGTGGACCTCACATGAGGAATTATTGGTTTGTGAGTAGCTGCTGTGGTAGTATGGGCATTTGTTGTTATTTTGTTAACTGTGAAAGATACCCAACAAATATCAGTCCATTGAGCACCCAGAGTTTCTTTTTTTCCCAGAGTGTGTAGAAACATACATTAATATGGACTTTTGTTTCAGTTTGCCCTTCTTCAGTCATGGCTTAGTCTAAACCTCACCTGAAGAATGATTAGAATTAAATCACAGTGTAGCTGCAGTGGCTTGGACGTTTAGTATTGGTCAACCCTGCCAAAATGTCTGTATATCATCTCATATAGGTATAGGATACTTATTTAAATCTGGTGTTTTCATTGTTTCAGCTGTGGCATTAACAATTTCCCCCATTGCCATCTTCTTACAAATATTTATCAGAGTTTCAGCCATTGTTAATGCAGACTTTGCTTTGTCTGCAGAGTTACAAATCACTACCCAGTGATTCACGTATGTCTGCAGCTTTGGTGTTTACAGAATTGTTACTTTAATCGAGTTATTTCTGCATAATTTATTGTCAGACTTCAGTTACGTTTGAACAAAAGCCACCATAGCTGATGTATTATGGTTAAAATGAATCACAGTCTGTCCATCTCATTTAGCTTCCTCCATATTTCATGCTTTCATAAAATATCCACTGTGTTTGGATACTTCATATAGTAGAGGAGAAAGGTGCATGGCAGACAGAGGGGTCTCTACTTCATAGAACTGGCTGTTATTGGTTAACAGTGTGAGGCAACAGACCTAAAACCTTACAGTGCAAACCTTCTTGTAGCAGATGACTTCTCACTTCTCATGGTTGAGGCAGAGCCCTCTGTTACACTTAGTAATGCTAGCATCAGATGCTAGTCTCCTCCAGACCTCTCCCTACTTTATTCATAACTGCTACATTCAGACATCCCTATAGATTAGCACTTATCAACCCTACCCCTCATCTTGATGCTGATTTTATGTTGCCACCCACTGCTATGTTATCAATAACTGAATCTTTCCAATATTCTTTGCCAAATCCAACCCAGTAGTTTTGCCCACTAACATACAGGTTTTGGTGAGATGAACCCAAACTTTGTACTGGAACCTGATTCTGCTATCAAACTTTATAACTTTGATATCTATTTATTTATAAACATAAACAAAGCTGCAATTAATATTTAGCAGTCTGCCCATAAAAGGTATGGAGAATATGCTTTTTTCACAAGAAGTTGGGGGATGATGTTTTACAATATGTACTTGCTTGGACAGGTTGAAAATATTATTAACAGATGTTGGAATTTTTGCTGTATTACTTAAGTGTGGCCGCAGAAGTAGGTGAAACATGAATAATTTACTAATAAATGTTAAAAGCATAAATCCCAGATGATTTTCTCATCAGTTATGAAAAAATACTGCAATGTTTAAAGGCCACATAAATGTTATACACATACCTCTCAACCTCTTAGAGCAAAAAATCTGCGCAAAGCCTAAATGATGGGGGGACAAATAGGGACACATTTTAACTATTGCTCTTACAAGCTTAGAACGTTGATAGAATAATAGGTTTTGCATTAGCATGAATTTTCTGAAGGATGTGGAGTCTTAAACTCAAATATTTCTCATTATTTAATGACTTCAGTCCTCAGCTATTTACCAGAAAGGTGCAGATTTTAGAAGGAACACACCAAAAATATGAGGCAAAACTCTGGACATTCTGTGAAAATCTGGACAGTTGAGAAGTATGGTTATACATCTAATACCTGTGAATATGATACACTAAATAACACATTTGATGGTCTTCATTTTGATCACAGCTGCAGTAGTCTCAGCTATATGGATCACATCCTGCCAAGGATATAATAGCCAGCCAGCTTCCAAAGCTTGGAGGCACCTTCCATATGCCCAAACTGTCAAGCAGCTTGAACTGAGCTGACTAAAAGACAATCTTGGGTGTGAAGCACTTCAGAAGTTTACTGCTGCTGAAGAGTATGCTCCTCTGGGGCTTTCGAGGATCGATGGTCAACTTGTATTTTCCTTAGATGGGCAGATAAGTTCCCTTTGGAGAAAAAACTTCCATTTTCTTATTTCTAAAGATGTTTTATTACTTTCCTTTTCCGGAAAGTTATTTTAAAGCTAGGAGTGTTGTGTTTTAATGGATTGCCGTGAGGTTGTAATGTATTTTTAAATGAAGCACTTATTCTGTCAGTTTAAAAGTAATGTTATCTAACTGATAAATGATTTTCTGTAGAAAAATTGTGTTTATTTTAAGGTGGGGGGGGGGGCTGCCATAATGTCTGAAAATATTTTTATTGCATTTTTCTGCCAAAAAAAGAGTAACTTTTGTGAACTCGTAGTTTTACTGGCATTGTTGCTTGTTTTCCCCAGGACAGAAGCACAAGTTTTGGCTTGACAATGGAGCAGATTGTCACTCCCATGGTCAAGCCTTCTTCCAGCCAGAAAAAGAAAACATTAAGCAAAATGCCTTTGCCACTACAGCAGGCTAGCAATTTGCCTCTGCCTTAGGTTGGTGACTCGCTGTACCCATTTGTTTTACTGCAGACCACTCATCTTTTACCCCAAATTCCTGTGATGTAGCACCTACAGCCAATATGAGCCAGGGGTTAGCCGCTTCCTCTGCAGCTGTTGGGGTCCCCTTAGTGTACAAGGGAGAGCCACATATGTCAGGTTTGAGAGAGAGAACAGGAAAGTTTTCCCTTTTATGTCAGAATGCTGTACCCATCGCTCGGGAAGCTGCTGCCATTAGTAACATGGTTGGCCCTATTTTTCCTGTCAAAAAGAAACAGAAAACTAAGCGTGCATCTACTCCTCCTCCATTTCCTTTGGATAGGAATAGTTTACTAGGATAGGCTCAGGGTTTAATTCAGGCTATTGATACTTCCTGTAAAGTAGTTTCTGGTAAAAAAAAATCTAATTTCTTGAAGAGATTCAAGATTCTGAATTTGAACGGGACAATTGTAGGGACAGATGTAGAGTTTTTTTTTCAGAGGAGAGCTCAGTTTCTGATTCTCCCTGTAAGTGTTTCTCTTTCTCTGAGATTATTGCCAGAATATGTCAGTGTTTTCAGTGGGATAACAGTAAAGTTGCTCAGATGCTCAGAACATACCATTAGATTTCCAGAACTTACATCCATTCCTCTTGTTCTGTCTGCTCTAGAGGACATGCATGTTACTGCTTGCAATTTTCCTGCTAGTCATCCAAGTTACTCAGGCTTTTAATTTTTTATACACTATTTCCAAACCTGACTCAGCAGTTATAGCCTTAGCTGACTCCTCTGCTACTAAGCACTTAGTTAATTTCAATCCTATACTTCTGCAACCTTGAATTTCAGAATTTTAAATTGCCAGGCTTATATGTTAAAGTTTATTCTGACATATTGTGAAAGTATGAGGAATGTTTTATCTACAATTTTTCTTATGAAGAAATATCTGCTTTAAGTTCTCATTGTTTGCAGTCTTTTGATGACTCTGCTGATACTTCTTCCAGGGCTATAGAAACTGGTATGGTTTTAAGGAGGTTTGTTCAGCTCCATTCTCAGAACCTTCCAGATTATGTTAAAAATTCGATTCTAAATTCTCCCTTGGGTAGAGATTTAGTGTTTGGCCCTTCTACTGCAGAAGTGATCAAAAAGTATGATGAAAGGTGCAAGCTGATTCAGGGAATCTCTAAGATTTTTCAGCCCTCCTTTTCCAAATTGCCCAAGGGATTTCCTTTCTCCTATTCCATTTTTGGCAAAAAAGAATAAACGGTTTCAACAGAATTCAGGTAAACAGGCGTTTAAGAAGTGGCAAGGAGGTTCCAAAAAGACATCTCAAACCTTCCCAAACCAAGGACACTCCAACAAGTGTAAATGACTATTCAGGAGACCTTGTGACCTCCTCCCACCCTATTTCTCTTCCAGAAAGTCTGACTCTCCATTTTTCTCATTGACAACAGATTGTTTCAGACAAATGGGTTCTGAAAATCATTCATCAGGATTACAGATGGCAGTGGGAGAAAATTCCTCATTTCCAGGAAGCCTTTCCTCATTATGCAGATCAGACTGCTTGGTTTCCACTGGTTCATCATCACAGGCTGTCCTATGGAGTGAGATAACTAGTTCCTCCTTCCCAGGCTGGGAAGGGGCTTTATTCAAGGATATTCTTAGTCCCAAAGAAAGAAAGAAAGAAAATGCTTGTAGACCAGTTCTGGATCTTTCTTTCCTAAACCTGCTTGTGATAATGCCCAACTTCAAAATGATGTCACTTCATAGCCTGTTGCCTCTTCTTCCACTTTCAAGTTTCCTGGTAACACTAGAATTAAAAGATAGTTTTCATCACATTCTTATTCATCCAGACTTCAGGCGTTTCTTATGGTTTTGTATGTCTGCGTGATATTATCAGTTCTCTGCCTTACCTTTTGGACTATCCACTGCACCAAGAGTGTTCATAAAGTGTCTATCTCCAGTTATAGCTCACTGCAGGCTACACGGTATCCATATTTAGATGACTAGCTTATCTTTGCAGAGTCTTTTTCAAAATGCCAGGAATCTCTTTATTGGGTGAGAGATCTCTTGCACAAGCTGGGATTTCAAGAGAACATTCAATCTTTCTTGACTCCCTCACACAGGACTGTGTTCTGGATGCCAGCTAGACACCTCAGTTTAAGGAGCTTTTCTTCCACAGGAAAAATAGATCTTTATTTAGATCTATTTCTAAGGTTTTCCACTCATACTTCAGTCACTGTGAATGAATACCTCTGGAGTTTGGGTCTCATGGCAGCCATGATTCTCATGTTACCCCTAGAAATACTGCACACGAGAAAGATACAGTGGTATCTTAAAGCACTTTCATCCCAGCATCAACACCATTTTTCTTTGCAGATCCCAGTACTGGCATTTATTAGAAGATAAATCACTTGGTGAAGACAACATATATTTTTAAATCAACTTAAATCAAGGTCTCCACTTCTCGTTCCCTGCTCCAAAGAAGTCATTCATGACAGATGCTTCAGCCTTTCCCTAGGAAGCAATTTTAGTTGAGATAAAAGTGCAGGAGGGTGTGGGACACCAAGGACAGATGCAAGCACATATTTATGTCAAAGAGATGTTTGCCCTGATCAAGGCACTCAATTCTTTGAACCATCTTTGGTCCTCAGAACCTCTTCAAGTGGTTGCAGACAATACTGCAGTGAGGTTGCAGACAATACTGCAGTGATGTGATACATCAACAAGCAAGGTGGAACCAGGCTGCACCCCTCTTTGCAGACTAGCCATGTTAGCTTGGGATATAGCTTTAAGCAGAATCTAACTCTAAAGGGATCCTACATCATGTCAGAGAAAAATTGTGAGGCAGGCAAGTAGAGTAGGACCAGGGCAGACCCTCACTAATGTAAACTAGATCCCGGGATCTTCCAAGATTTGATCCATCTGTGGGGAGTTCCTCAAGTAGATCTCTTTGCCTCCTCTCTGAAGAATGGACTGGCAAAATTCTGCTCTAGGACTCCATTCAAGAAGGCCTTCAAGACAGATACATTTTCTTTTCGTTTCTTTGGACAGGAATCTTCTTGTATGCCTTTTCACCCTTTCCAGTAATATCCAGGGTACTTTTGAAGATTCAGAAGCAATCCTCCAAGATCACCGTGGTGACTCCCTTCTGATGCAGGCAACTGTGGTTCTCCCTATTTTGGAAATGGCTGGAATGACTATCACAAGCTTCCTCACAGAATGGATTTACTCACATAATTACAAGGGTATTTGATACACCCCAACATCAATCATCTTCATTTGACTGCCTGGATAATAGGGTCTTAATTCTTTTTAGGCACCTGATTTCTGAGGACATGCAGCAGGTATTAATGGAGGCAAGAAAGCCTGCTACTAGAAAATCATATATTAGCAAGCACATTTTTTTCTAGTTGGTGCCAACAGCATAACCAGCACCCATTCTAGGCCAGTTGTTTTCTGGTTTTACCATATTTGTGTGAGTTTCTATCATATGCAGCACAAAATCAAAAACACAGTCCAGGGTAAAGTATCTCCTCCCAAAAACAAATGTAGTTAAAATCCAAAGCACAAGAGCTAGATACACCAAGACAATCGAAGCCAACCAAGAGTATATCACTGTAGCACAGATTTATTCAAAAAAGTGAGCGCTTTCACGTCAGCCAGGACGCTTCATCAGACTTTATAATTACTAACATATTTCACTCATTTAAGTAATCCACATCAGCCTATCACAAAACATTTATCAAGACTCTTAAATAAAAAGCATTACTATTGGTGTTTGTATAAAGTAGATCCTTCTCATAAAAACACACACATATATATATATATATATATATATATACATATATATATATATATATATATATATATATATATATATATATATACATGAATGAAAACATATAATATACTCATTGAAAAAACAAGGATTACAAAAATTGTAGAAATTACAAAAATTACAACAATTATAATATGAAAATCATAAATATTAAACTTGATAAAATTATAGTATGATAAGATACACTGAGCCTATTGTAATACAAAATACACTAAAGCTAATGTTTCAAGGGTCTATCTACAAGAAAAGGTCTCAATGAAACTTTGTCATTGAGACCATGACCTCTGTCTGCCGATAATTTAATAATCCATTTAACTTCTCCGTTTTCTGTTGTATTATGTATGTTTCCTAGTCTTTCTGTAATGGATTTGTGTTCAATTACCATAAACATAAAAGAATGTGTACTATCATTTTGTAATACATGATTAGCCAAGGCATTAGTCTCATTTTCCCTGTTAATAGCATAGATGTGTTCCCTTATACGTTCCCTAAGTGTTCGATTTGTCATGCCAACACAAAATATTGGCATTTTTTACACTGACTTAAATAGACTACATTCCTTGATTTACAGTCTGCATAAAGTGAAAACTCATACTTTTTTCCAGTGTCTGGATGTATAAAGACTGACGTGAAAGCACTCACTTTTTTGAATAAATCTGTGCTACAGTGATATACTCTTGGTTGGCTTCAATTGTCTTGGTGTATCTACCTCTTGTGCTTTGGAGTTTCTATCATATAACCTTCCTTATTCCTCCATGAGGTTCATTTATTTGCCATTTCATAGATCCTTCTATTTTTAAGACAGTTGCATGTCAAAATGCTCTTGAAAGGAATTTTGCATAAGAGGCATACCTCTCAACTGTCTAGATTTTCACAGAATGTCCAGATTTTTGCTTCATATTTTTGGTATGTTTCTCATAAATTTGTGGTTTTCTGGCAAATCACTGGCAAATTACTGAGTACTAAAGTAAAAAATAATGGCAAATGTTTGAGTTTCAGGCTTCATATTCTTCAGAAAGGTCATGCTAATGCAAAAGCTGTTATTCTATCAACTTTTTAAGTTTGTAAGAGTGATATTTAAAAACGTGTCCCTATTTTTGGGTCTCTGCCCCCCCCCCATTATTTGTAGCTTCATCCAGATTTCTTGCTCTAAGAGGTTGAGAGATATGATAAGAGGCCACCAAGTAAACTGGTGGCCCCTCCTTGGGATCTTAATTTTGTGTCAGAGAAACTAACACTTGTTCCATTTGAACCAGTTAATCTGGCTGACTTGAGGTTCTTAACATGGAAAACCATTGTAATGATTACTCTGACAACTACAAGAAAGGTATCTGAGTTGCAAGCTCTTATGATGAGTAACTCTACCTAATTTTCCACAAGGACAGGGTTTCTTTGAGAACTAATCCTTGATTTATGCCTAAAGTGGTATCCGAATTTACTTTAAGTCAAACTATCCATCCTCCTGTTTTCTTTCCTGAACCTAAAAAATGAGGGAGAAAGAATACTCCATACATTGGATGTTGACAGACAACTCAGGTTCTGCTTGTCAGAACTAAGTCTTTCAAATCATCAGATGAATTGTTCATTTTTTTATGAAGTTATGAAGGGACAACTCTTGTCAAAACAGACTATTTCCAAATGGTGGTCTAAGGCTATTAACTTTTGTTACACTCATCATGACAAATCTATTCTAGGCAGGGACAAGGCCTGCTCTACAAGGACCTTGGCTTCTTCTATGGCTTTTTTGGAAAGGGTTGTATTTTAGAAGTATTCTAGAAGCTGCTTCTTGGTCCTCTGTACATACTTTTGCAAAGCACTATAAACTGGATTCCTTCTCTAGTCTATATCATGGATTGCTAGGACCATTCTCCAGGGCTTCCTGGACTCTTCTCCTTCCACCTTCCAAATATAGTTAACTATGGTAATCTACTCATATAGCTAAGGCTACTGCAGCAGTGATCAGTATGAAGAACATAGTACAGTTGTGTAAGCTAAACTTACTATAAGAGTAGATGTTTAAATGGTCATTGCTGAAATAGCTGCTTCGTCCTTCCATCCCCCTTGTTCTTTTGGTGTGTTTTTTATGCCAAGGTGTGGACATTTATTTTTTGTTATTCCTAACATTGTCCTATCAGGGCTCAGCCTCCCTGTCTCTCCTGGCAGGACAGCTCTCAAGGGTTTTGCATGCAAACTTGTCTTTTAATCAGGTCAGCTCGAGCTGCTTGACAGTTTGGGAATGTGGAAGGTGCATTGAAGCTTTGGAAGTTGGCTGGCTGTTATATCCTTGGCAGGATATAAGCTATATAGCTAAGGCTACTGCAGTAGTGATCATTAAAACATCTACTGTTATGGTAAGTTCATTTTGCACAACTGTGCTTTACTGTTAGTGGAATAAAATTAATTATTAAACAATTTATTACCTACAATAGCAATTCTGTGGTTTATGCTCTTAAACTTTCCTGCCAAGAACTGAAAATAAATCAGCACTAAAATTTTGAGTACAAGAGACTGCCTGGAACATGTTAAAATTCACAGTAGTACAGGAGAAAGCTTTTAGAAGTTTCATTTTTCCTAACCTTTAAGTTTGTTATTAAAGGACATGTGTTAAGTCCTTGACATATAATGGCGATAGTTGAATGAATGTGATAAAAATAAAAACATTGGAGCTCAGCATTTCAGAGTTTAAAGTCAAATTGCTCAAATTACTCAAATGCATGTGGTGAGAACTGTTTAGTATGCTGAACACTTCTTCAAAATATCCTACCTTAGGACAGTTAGCTTTCACTATAACATCACCCTGTGGAGTTGTATTTATTTATAGTTTGAGGTCAAACACATAGATTTTTGAAACAAAATATTGAAACCATACCCAATTATTTATTTAACTTGCGCTTAGTTACTGTCCTACAAAAAAATATTTTGATAATATTTTAATTGCTTCACGCTGTTCTGTTTTGTAATTAATTAATTACTTTATTGCTACATGTGTATAAATAATGCACAAGTCCAGTATTAAACAGCATATTAAAAAAGAAGGTTGTCTTGAAATGAAGAAACAGAGGTGACTTGGTGCAGGAATATGAAACTATAACACATTAGACCTATCTGGATTGCCACAGTACATATTTCTGTCATTTATTATTTTTGTACATTGTGTTCCTTTGTTGTTTTATGTTTTTCTAGAATTTGTACTGCTGGTTTTACAGTGGGTAAGATGGGTAATATTTAATCTAAATGGCTCAAGGGTTTCCACCCTGTCATTATTATTCACGTTTTTATCTTTTCATGTGTTTATTTGTCAAGGACTGGGATTCTTGAATATGCAATGTATGGGGTAAACATGATTAATATTATTAAAGAACTGTGTAACAAGAACTGGGATTCATAGACAGTGGTTGCTATGTGAATTCATGAGCTGTACATGGTGCAGTTAAAATGGAGTTTGACTTGAGAAACCTATGAAAATGAGACACGTGGAAATGTAAGATAGGGCATTAGAATTCTGTCTAGTTCTTAGATGCTATCATAAATAGATAACATGGTACATCAAACATGTAGTTGACGAAGAAACATGTTGGTCAGGATTAAAAAAAAATCACTAACATGGGGGTGTAAGAGTCAAATAGCACAGTCAAAATAGTATAATGAGATCCAATACTGAGTAGAAGAAACATAGTGTGATGAGGTTAGAATATGTAGGTAATTCACTGAAGAAAACATGACAGGTTACAGAATAACAGTGACATTGATGCAGCAGTAATGTGACCTCATGGGCTCAGCAGCATGCATATACCATGCTCTCAGCAATTGTATTCGCATGTGCAATTATGTGCCACTATGTGCACAGCTGAGAGCCCCACTGAGCGATATATAGCAAGGTCCATACTATTTTTATATTATAAATGGGAAGGAAATTGATGTACAAGTCAAACAGAAAGGGGTAAGAACAAACAGACGAATTCACACAGAAGAGCAAGGGAAAGGGAAGAGTGTTAAAGCTGGTGGGGGTAAGCAAGGATAATTTTTTTGGGGGGGGTGCAGGTGCACATTTTTTTCTTTTTTTTATATTTTCAGGAAAAGTAGAGGGTGCTATTACAATAGTAATGGAAATAAAACAACTGGAATTGGAATCTTTAGAAAAGGTAGCAGCAAATTACATAGAAAAAATGGGAATTGTGGGAACAACACATGGAGAGGAGGAACAAGGTTTAAACGAAGGCAGGATTTGATGAGCTATGTAATGTTTGACTGACAATGACTGGATAGATTATAAGTGATGTATAATAAAACACTAAATAATTGCAGTTCCAGTACACAGCATCCAGATATCAGCACCAGCACTCCGAATTAATCCACAGGTCTCTTTGTGAAAGCTCAAAAATAGTTTATTACAAAAATACACTTAAAACACGTTAAGCGCTTTCATCTTCTATAAATGAATGAATGATGAAGTCTTTAATAGAAGATGAAAGTGCTTAACGTGTTTTAAGTGTATTTTTGTAATATACTATTTTTGAGCTTTCACTAAGAGACCTGTGGATTAATTTGGAGTGCTGGTGCTGATATCTGGATGCTGTGTACTGGAACTGCAATTATTTAGTGTTTTACTAGTTGACTGTTCTGGTTTTTTGCTTGTCTTCATAAGTGATGTATAATGTTTGCAGCTATAATTATGTCAATATGGTTTGTGATGTATAATGTTTGCAACTAAAATTATGTCAATATGGTTTGTTTTCATTTATATAAATATATGATTGTCTATGTCATATGTGATAATTTAATAAAGATGCTTCTTGTTAAAAAAAAGGTAGAGGGTGAAAGTAGCATGAAAAAAGCTTAGGTTGGAAAAGTGGCATAAGGATGGCACCAGGGACAGGCAAACAAGGAATTCACAGACCTAGACAACATGAGAGGTGCTGACACAAATTGGGAGAGGGACATAAAGGAGAGACAGATAGAAGGAGGACAAACTCATGATAGGAAGATTTGGACTAGAAACTGGGAACAGAATCAATACACAAGGAAGGGGAATGCCATGATGTGGGATAGGGTGGGATGACAGCTGAATTTCATACTGTATAGTGCCACACCAAACCTGAGGTTAGTCACCACCATGACTGCTCTCTTGGCTGGCTCAGGGCTAAGTAGCTGTGTGAGTCTACCATTCACATGAGGACATGCTCCATGCTGCCACTGTAGGTGCACAGCTGCTGCTCCATCAATGCCATCACCAGGTCATCCTCCTCCTTCTGGATGACATAGTAGGACTTCACAGTCACAAATCCTATTGGGGATCATACTCTCCCCAACAGAGTTAGACAATTAGAAGGTATGGCAAAGTCCTCCAGATTGCCCCCTGTTTCATTACTTACATTATTCTTCAGAGAGGAGACCTGGAGACTACTGGAGACCCGGCAGGCCATGGTAAGGAAGGTGCAAGATGCTGTGGCTGTTACCATACCACATCCACTGCTGTGGCCAACACTGCATGCAATATGAGCATAAATGGAGAGAAGCAAGAGAACAAAGGGAAAATAAAAAGAAGAAGACAAAGACAATAATAAAGAAAGAAAATAAAAGCAAAAGCAATTATCACTGGGTGGTAGTATACTCCCAGGAGGACTAAAATTAAGGTAAGTATGCACTTACAACAAACAATACACAAGCCTGACAAAAATTTACTACAGCAGTATGTCCATTACAAGGGGCAAAACTAAATGCCATCAAACTGGTTACTTGTGTCTAGTGCATGTGCTCAGTTAGTAAATTGCAAACAACTTTAGCACAAGGAGCAGTAAAGCTAGTTTAACCATTGACTGAGCATGTAGTACCCAGCTCATAAGATGCTACCAGCAGGGGGCAGGCATGCTTCCAGCAGGGGGCAGGCATGCTCTACCAAAAAGTTCCCTGAATGGCACTGTGAATACCGTGCCACATGCATATCACCACAGAATTCAAAATGATTCCATAAGGGGCACAGCAACCAGGTGGTAATAATGTATCATGACATATGACAGCCACCATTAAGCACTAGTCAATGGGCTGTCAGATACATGCACACATTATGCCAGGTGTTACTGGCAAACTTAGGGGTGGAGGGATGGCCATTGTAAGAATAAGGTATGGCAGACTGACCAGGTCACTGTGTATGGCAGGGTGGGTGGATATGGACATGGGACTGAATGAAGCCAACCAATCAGGTTCAAAGTAGATGATGGTACCCAGAATGGTCATGGCACAGTCACTGTCAGCTCATTCTGTATCATCATGCCACAGGTGTAGAATCCCTGAAGGTAGGATGGACAACAGAAAAGTTCAACTTGTAATGATAAGGTATGTAACACATAAAACAAATCAAAGCTGCACAAAGTGCTTTAAATAATTAGCAGCAATGCAAACATGGACAGTGAAGCAGATATCTAACAGATATGCAGTTATAACATTAATTCCATTTGGGTTTATATTATAACATCAAAGTAGCAAAACATTGAATGTTATAATATCGAACCCAAAACAGCGAACGCTGAAAATAGTGAAGCTGCAGAACATCGAATTCTTTCCTAGGGAAAGAATTTGGTGGGCTCTGTTTCTGCTGCTTCACTATTTTCTCCATTGTGGTGCAAAGGTTACCAACCGGGTTAACGTAAGTGTGCGAACGGACCGGGTTAAGGTGAGCATGGGAATGGGATAGTTAGGGACCTTAGGGTTAGGGAGTGGGTAAGGTGAAAGTGTGATAGTTAGGGGTCTTAGAGTTAGGGAGCAGGTAAGGTGAGTCTGTGATAGTTACGGACCTTAGGGTTAGGGAGCAGGTAAGGTGAGTCTGCGATAGTTAGGGACCTTAGGGTTAGGGAGCGGGTAAGGTGAGTCTGCTATAGTTAGAGAGCTTAGGGTTAGGGAGCAGGTAAGGTGAGTGTGAGATAGTTAGGGACCTTAGGGTTAGGGAGCGGGTAAGGTGAATCTACGATAGTTAGGGACCTTAGGGTTAGGGAGCAGGTAAGGTGAGTCTGCGATAGTTAGGGACCTTAGGGTTAGGGAGCAGGTAAGGTGAGTCTGCGATAGTTAGGGACCTTAGGGTTAGGGAGCGGGTAAGGTGAGTCTGCTATAGTTAGGGAGCTTAGGGTTAGGGAGCAGGTAAGGTGAGTGTGAGATAGTTAGGGACCTTAGGGTTAGGGAGCGGGTAAGGTGAATCTACGATAGTTAGGGACCTTAGGGTTAGGGAGCAGGTAAGGTGAGTCTGCGATTGTTAGGGACCTTAGGATTAGGGAGCAGGTAAGGTGAGTCTGCGATAGTTAGGGGCCTTAGAGTTAGGGAACGGGTAAGGTGAGTCTGCGATAGTTAGGGACCTTAGGGTTAGGGAGCAGGTAAGGTGAGTGTGAGATAGTTAGGGACCTTAGGGTTAGGTAGCAGGTAAGGTGAGTCTGCGATAGTTAGGGACCTTAGGGTTAGGGAGCAGGTAAGGTGAGTGTGCGATAGTTTGGGACCTTAGGGTTAGGGAGCAGGTAAGGTGAGTCTGCGATAGTTAGGGACCTTAGGGTTAGGGAGCAGGTAAGGTGAGTGTGCAATAGTTAGGGACCTTAGGGTTAGGGTTTGGGTTAAGGTAAGTGGATAGTTAGTAGTGTATGTAGGTTTAGTGTAGGGTTAGAAGTAGGATTTTAAGTGTATATGTGTGAATTACTTTTTTTGGTCTGCTTGTGTTGTGTGTGTGTTTCTCGGAACAGAAAATTTTTTCCCTGGGAAAAAAAATTGCTGTTCTGAGCTTTCGATTATATCACATTTTGACATTCCAAGTTTGAGCTTATGGTGTTTGATATTTTGTGATTTCGATTATGTGATATACACCCTTCCATTTACATACCTCATTTCCTGGATAGTCTTATTTGCTCCTCTGGCATATCATCTAGTTTTCCTTCATCTCAGCAGGTGTTGAAAAATGGAAAGAAGACTGAAACATGTTCATGAACCCCAAGAACCAAATATAATTGAACAAGAATGCATACCTATGTATAAGCAACCATCAGATATGGATACTTACAGTATAATTCTGGCTACCTTTCTCTAACTTGTTCCCATTTGCTAAGACAGTTACATTGTTACGTCTTTAGGTCATTGTATGTTGATACTGCTTACCAGAGTAGGTGATGCCAGTGGCATTAATCCCTGCCCTGGCAAGGCAGTGCTAGATACCCATTTTGTTCTATGGGGCCCTTATAGGAGTCACCCATTAAGGACTTCTGCAGTGCCAATGTAGGAGGTAGGGAAATATTTTAATATGCTTCCTGCATCATGTAAGAGCCCTTTCAGACTTATACCCTTCAAAGGCCATGTCCACTTTACAGGATGCTGACAAAAGGAAAATGGTGGCAGATTTGTGTTAATGCAAATTGCAGAAATGCTGTGACATGCACTTATAGGCAGCACGATAGTACAGCATAGCCCAATGCCATGACAATAACACTGCTGCTGCTGCTGCTACTGGGTGGCACAGCTCTCAAACATCTTCAAGAATCAAGGGCAAAACCACAAACCAAAAATAATGGGGAGACAAAGGCTCAAAATTAGGGACACTTTTTAAAATATTACTCTAATTAACTTATAAGAACTGCGGTGGGGGTGCTGCGGTAGTGTTGTCGCCTCACAGTTAGACATTGCCCGTTCGATTCTCAGTTAGAGCGTCTTCTGTGTAGCGACATGCGTGAATGGGCGTTCCTTCGTTGAAGGTTGTGCGTTAGGCCCAGCAAGCCAGTACGTAAAAATCTACTGCCAATCATTAGCGGACCGGAGTTCCGCTGTGGCGACCCCTAACCGGGAAAAGCCGAAAGACACAAACAAACAAACAAACTCTAATTAACTTATAAGGTTAATAACAGAACAACAGGTTTTGCATCAATTGCATTTTCTGAATAATAAAACTACTCAACTCTAATGTTTGTCATTGTTGACTGATTGTAATCCACAGTGATTTAACAGAA